>NW_027664917.1:0-38000 GCF_963921795.1 Nannobrachium achirus
ATATGCATTTAGGAAGGCCCGTTTTGAAGACGAGAGGCATTGCAGCACTGTAGTTCTGTGTTCCCATGATTTAAGTGGTTCAGCGCATGTCAGGGACTGGTGCTTTTAAGTTTCCTGGTTTTGGTCGGCTCTCTGTGGTCAGTCGTTTGTACTTCCTGTCGACATGGTTCATTGTGCGGAGAAGAACATGTGTTCTTTGTCCAGAAATGTTTAGCCTCATTAAGCTTTCTGTGCAAAATGTGAACGTGCTTCCATTGCTTCTCCCTTGTGGCTCTTCACCTGATCTGGCACGGTGGAAAAGAGGAGGTTTTATCACCTGCCTCAATATGACCACAAGTATGTGTTGAGATGACTGCATTGTTTCCAAGTGATTTCTGTTGTCTGTTCTGTTTGTTGAATATTGGAGTTACCGGGATGATTCTGTTTGCATACATCACATGTTCAATGTAGTTTGCAGTCTAAGCTTAAGTGCATAACCCCCTTTCCTTTAAAGAGGTGGTGCCATAGTTTTGTAATTTTTCTGTTTTTCATGTGTCTAGTAGGTTGACAGTATTTCATTAGACACCCTGGTGTGGTTGTTATGAGCAATTATGTATTCCCTTGCATTTTGGATTGCATAGGAAAAGGTACAGTTTCATGACAGTACAGTTTGTTGGTACAAGGTCAAGGGAATCACTGCACTAGACAGATTTGGAAGGGCCCATTTTGTTGTGCATCCACCAGTTTGTAGGGCCTGTGTAGTTCCGAAAATGTCCTGGTCCATAAGACATGGACATTTGAAAGGTGACATTTTTGGTACCTACCAAAAGGTGACATTTTGGTTATTTAGCTGTGCAGCGTAAGATGGTGTGCAGGTCTTATGTACACTGCATGTTTTTAAAGATGTACAGTAGATATGAATATGATTTAATTTGTTTGCCGTGTTTACTCTAATTATCTTATTTACTTAAGTACTTAGTTTTTTGGTCTTGCATATTTATAGGATTTGATTTGACTCATTCGTTTGCTGTGTCTATTTAGTTTGGAGGCCCTTAAAGGACCAGTTCACCTCTGGGACAACCGGATCTTATTTTATTATTGTTTGGGACACGATCAACACAATCCTGAGTACTTTTTTTGTGTTCAATCTTTGTTTTGACTTATTTTAGTATTTCAGCATGTACTAGTGATGCATTTTGCATCATATGATGCAAAACACAACACTGATGATGCAAAATGCATCACTAGTACATGCTGAAAAACTTAAATATCTCCAAACACAAATTGAACACAAAAAATAACTCGGGATTGTGTTGATCGTGTCCCAAACAATAAAATAAGATCTGGTTGTCCCAGAGGTGAACTGGGCCTTTAAGCCTCACCCCACAAGGGTTAATATTTGCCTAGAACCTGTGGTACATTTACTTGATCCCCATCTGGTGGTTGGATTGCTTGATTGATAAATTTAATAGAAGTTTGCATATGAAAAGGTATTTTAGGGAGTAACGCAAAAGTAATGTGACTAGTAGTGTAACTAGTTTCTTTCTACAGGGAGTAATCAAGTAATCCAAGGCATTATTTATTTTTCAAAAGTAATGTGTGTTGTGTAGTGTATTACTTTTTTTGAGTAACTTAACCCAACTCTGATAACCACTGTTGGGATATGCATGTAGGAAGGCCAGTTTTGATGTCAAGAGGCATTGCAGTACGGTAGTTCTGTGTTCCCATGATTTAAGTGGTTCAGTGCATGTCAGGGACTGGTGCTTTTCTAAGCATCCCTGGCTAATACGACAAATATGCCTTAATACATTATAATTGTCATCTATAACTACAATGTGAAAAATTAAAAACACCTTAAATATTGTATTTATACTAGAAATAGCTAATCTTTCACTCAATAGGAGAAATACCTGTCGCAGGTTGATGTCATGTGTGATCTATCCCTATGGAATGTATGGCATGCATGTACAAAAAACATATTTGAAATATTGATTTGATGCTCATATTAACCATAGGAAGTATTATGTTTGTTTTTATTTGCACATGCATGCCATACATTCCATAGGGATAGATCACACATGACATTTATGACATCATCAACTTGCGACGGGCATTTCCCCTGAGTGAAAGATTAGCTATTTCTAGCAGAAATAACATATTTAAGGTGTTTTTAATTTTACATTGTAGTTATAGAGGACAATTATAATGTATTAAGGCGTATGTGTCGTATTAGCCAATGATCCCTTTAAGTTTCCTGGTTTTGGTCGGCTCTATGTGTTCAGTCGTTTGTACTTCCTTTCGACATGGTTCATTGTGCGGAGAAGAACATGTGTTCTTTGTCCAGAAATGTTTAGCCTCATTAAGCTTTCTGTGCAAAATGTGCTTCCATTGCTTCTCCCTTGTGGCTTTTCACCTGAACTGGCACGGTGGAAAAGAGGAGGTTTTATCACCTGCCTCAATATGACCACAAGTATGTGGTGAGATGACAGCATTGTTTCCAAGTGATTTCTGTTGTCTGTTCTGTTTGTTCAATATTGGAGTATACCGGGATGATTCTGTTTGCATACATCACATGTTAAATGTATTTTGCAGTCTAAGCTTAAGTGCAGACCCCCCTTTCCTTTAAAGAGGTGGTGCCATAGTTTTGTAATCTTTCTGGTTTCCATGTGTCTAGTAGGTTGACAGTATTTCATTTGACACCCTGGTGTGGTTGTTATGAGCAATTATGTATTCCCTTGCATTTTGGATTGCATAGGAAAAGGTACAGTTTCATGACAGTACAGTTTGTTGGTACAAGGTCAAGGGAATCACTGCACTAGACAGATTTGGAAGGGCCCATTTTGTTGTGCATCCACCAGTTTGTAGGGCCTGTGTAGTTCCGAAAATGTCCTGGTCCATAAGACATGGACATTTGAAAGGTGACATTTTTGGTACCTACCAAAAGGTGACATTTTGGTTATTTAGCTGTGCAGCGTAAGATGGTGTGCAGGTCTTATGTACACTGCATGTTTTTAAAGATGTACAGTAGATATGAATATGATTTAATTTGTTTGCCGTGTTTACTCTAATTATCTTATTTACTTAAGTACTTAGTTTTTTGGTCTTGCATATTTATAGGATTTGATTTGACTCATTCGTTTGCTGTGTCTATTTAGTTTGGAGGCCCTTAAAGGACCAGTTCACCTCTGGGACAACCGGATCTTATTTTATTATTGTTTGGGACACGATCAACACAATCCTGAGTACTTTTTTTGTGTTCAATCTTTGTTTTGACTTATTTTAGTATTTCAGCATGTACTAGTGATGCATTTTGCATCATATGATGCAAAACACAACACTGATGATGCAAAATGCATCACTAGTACATGCTGGAAAACTTAAATATCTCCAAACACAAATTGAACACAAAAAATAACTCGGGATTGTGTTGATCGTGTCCCAAACAATAAAATAAGATCTGGTTGTCCCAGAGGTGAACTGGGCCTTTAAGCCTCACCCCACAAGGGTTAATATTTGCCTAGAACCTGTGGTACATTTACTTGATCCCCATCTGGTGGTTGGATTGCTTGATTGATACATTTAATAGAAGTTTGCATATGAAAAGGTATTTTAGGGAGTAACGCAAAAGTAATGTGACTAGTAGTGTAACTAGTTTCTTTCTACAGGGAGTAATCAAGTAATCCAAGGCATTATTTATTTTTCAAAAGTAATGTGTGTTGTGTAGTGTATTACTTTTTTTGAGTAACTTAACCCAACTCTGATAACCACTGTTGGGATATGCATGTAGGAAGGCCAGTTTTGAAGTCAAGAGGCATTGCAGTACGGTAGTTCTGTGTTCCCATGATTTAAGTGGTTCAGTGCATGTCAGGGACTGGTGCTTTTCTAAGCATCCCTGGCTAATACGACAAATATGCCTTAATACATTATAATTGTCATCTATAACTACAATGTGAAAAATTAAAAACACCTTAAATATTGTATTTATCCTAGAAATAGCTAATCTTTCACTCAATAGGAGAAATACCTGTCGCAAGTTGATGTCATGTGTGATCTATCCCTATGGAATGTATGGCATGCATGTACAAAAAAACATATTTGAAATATTGATTTGATGCTCATATTAACCATAGGAAGTATTATGTTTGTTTTTATTTGCACATGCATGCCATACATTCCATAGGGATAGATCACACATGACATTTATGACATCATCAACTTGCGACGGGCATTTCCCCTGAGTGAAAGATTAGCTATTTCTAGCAGAAATAACATATTTAAGGTGTTTTTAATTTTACATTGTAGTTATAGAGGACAATTATAATGTATTAAGGCGTATGTGTCGTATTAGCCAATGATCCCTTTAAGTTTCCTGGTTTTGGTCGGCTCTGTGTTCAGTCGTTTGTACTTCCTTTCGACATGGTTCATTGTGCGGAGAAGAACATGTGTTCTTTGTCCAGAAATGTTTAGCCTCATTAAGCTTTCTGTGCAAAATGTGAATGTGCTTCCATTGCTTCTCCCTTGTGGCTCTTCACCTGAACTGGCACGGTGGAAAAGAGGAGGTTTTATCACCTGCCTCAATATGACCACAAGTATGTGGTGAGATGACAGCATTGTTTCCAAGTGATTTCTGTTGTCTGTTCTGTTTGTTCAATATTGGAGTATACCGGGATGATTCTGTTTGCATACATCACATGTTAAATGTATTTTGCAGTCTAAGCTTAAGTGCAGACCCCCCTTTCCTTTAAAGAGGTGGTGCCATAGTTTTGTAATCTTTCTGGTTTCCATGTGTCTAGTAGGTTGACAGTATTTCATTAGACACCCTGGTGTGGTTGTTATGAACAATTATGTATTCTTTTGCATTTTGGATTTCTTTCTTGAGGCTGCCACCTTGTGGGTCATAAGTCCAGGTCCATAGGACCTGGACATTTGATAGGTGACATTTTTGGTACCTACCAAAAGGTGACATTTTGGTTATTTAGCTGTGCAGCGTAAGATGGTGTGCAGGTCATATGTACACTGCATGTTTTTAAAGATGTAAAGTAGATATGAATATGTTTTATGATGATTATCTTATTTTCTTAAGTACTTTCTATGTTTTTTGGTCTTGCATATTTATAGGATTTGATTTGACTTATTCGTTTGTTGTGTCTATTTAGTTTGGAGGCCCTAGTAGGCCCTTAAAGGACCAGTTCACCTCTGGGACAACCAGATGTTATTTTATTGTTTGGGACACGATCAACACAATCCTGAGTTATTTTTTTGTGTTCAATCTGTGTTTTGAGATATTTTAGTATTTCAGCATATATTAGTGATGCATTTTGAATCACATGATGCAAAACACATTTAAAATGCATCACTAGTACATGCTGAAATACTAAAATATCTCAAAACAAAGATTGAACACAAAAAAATAACTTAGGATTGTGTTGATTGTGTCCCAAACAACAATAACATAACATCTGGTTGTCCCAGAGGTGAACTGGGCCTTTAAGTTTCACCCATAAGCGTTAATATTTGCCTTGCCCCACAAGCTTTAATATTTGCCTAGAACCTTCGGTACATGTACTTGAGCCCCATCTGGTGGTTGGATTGATTGATGAATTTAATAGAAGTTTGCATAGGAAAAGGTACAGTTTCATGACAGTACAGTTTGTTGGTACAAGGTCAAGGGAATCACTGCACTAGAAAGATTTGGAAGGGCCAATTTTGTTGTGCATCCACCAGTTTGTAGGGCCTGTGTAGTTCCGAAAATGTCCAGGTCCATAAGACCTAGACGTTTGAAAGGTGACATTTTTGTACCAAAAGGTGACATTTTGGTTATTTAGCTGTGCAGCGTAAGATGGTGTGCAGGTCATATGTACACTGCATGTTTTTAAAGATGTACAGTAGATATGAATATGATTTAATTTGTTTGCTGTGTTTACTCTAATTATCTTATTTACTTAAGTCATTTCTATGTTTTTTGGTCTTGCATATTTATAGGATTTGATTTGACTTATTCGTCTGCTGTGTCTAATTAGTTTGGAGGCCCTTAAAGGACCAGTTCACCTCTGGGACAACCAGATCTTATTTTATTATTGTTTGGGACATGGTCAACACAACCCTGAGTTATTTTTTGTGTTCAATCTTTGTTTTGACTTATTTTATTATTTCAGCATGTACTAGTGATGCATTTTCCATCATATGATGCAAAACACATCACTGATGATGCTAAATGCATCACTAGTACATGCTGAAATACTAAAATATCTCCAAACGCAGATTAACCACCAAAAATAACCCAGGATTGTGTTGATTGTGTCCCAAACAACAATAAAATAAAATCTAATTGTCCCAGAGGTGAACTGGGCCTTTAAGCCTCACCCCACAAGGGGTAATATTTGCCTAGAACCTGTGGTACATGTACTTGAGCCCCATGTGGTGGTTGGATTGATGAATGTAATAGAAGTTTGCATAGGAAAAGGTATTTTAGGGAGTAACGCAAAAGTAATGTGACTAGTAGTGTAACTGGTTTCTTTCTACAGGGAGTAATCATGTAATCTAAGGCATTATTTATTTTTCAAAAGTAATGTGTGTTGTGTAGTGTATTACTTTTTTTGAGTAACTTAACCCAACTCTGATAACCACTGTTGGGATATGCATGTAGGAAGGCCAGTTTTGATGTCAAGAGGCATTGCAGTACGGTAGTTCTGTGTTCCCATGATTTAAGTGGTTCAGTGCATGTCAGGGACTGGTGCTTTTCTAAGCATCCCTGGCTAATACGACAAATATGCCTTAATACATTATAATTGTCATCTATAACTACAATGTGAAAAATTAAAAACACCTTAAATATTTAATTTATCCTAGAAATAGCTAATCTTTCACTCAATAGGAGAAATACCTGTCGCAAGTTGATGTCATGTGTGATCTATACCTATGGAATGTGTGGCATGCATGTACAAAAATCACACCCGTGTGAACTGAGCGGTGGTTTACCCCCTCCCCCCCCCCCCCCCCCCCCCCCCCCCTCCCCCCCTTCCCCCGTGTGTGTGTGTGTGCGTGTGTGTGCCTGGCCTGGCCTGAAAACAGCGCCCCTCCCTTAACATGTGTGGTCATAAAAGGTACTACACCACATGAGGCTACATACAGACCCACCCACATACCCACATACCCACCCACATACCTACACACACGGCCACGCTATGGAGACGGTGTGACCACCGCTCAAAAACATATTTGAAATATTGATTTGATGCTCATATTAACCATAGGAAGTATTATGTTTGTTTTTATTTGCACATGCATGCCATACATTCCATAGGGATAGATCACACATGACATTTATGACATCATCAACTTGCGACGGGCATTTCCCCTGTTGAGTGAACGATTAGCTATTTCTAGCAGAAATAACATATTTAAGGTGTTTTTAATTTTACATTGTAGTTATAGAGGACAATTATAATGTATTAAGGCGTATGTGTCGTATTAGCCAATGATCCCTTTAAGTTTCCTGGTTTTGGTCGGCTCTCTGTGTTCAGTCGTTTGTACTTCCTTTCGACATGGTTCATTGTGCGGAGAAGAACATGTGTTCTTTGTCCAGAAATGTTTAGCCTCATTAAGCTTTCTGTGCAAAATGTGAATGTGCTTCCATTGCTTCTCCCTTGTGGCTCTTCACCTGAACTGGCACGGTGGAAAAGAGGAGGTTTTATCACCTGCCTCAATATGACCACAAGTATGTGGTGAGATGACAGCATTGTTTCCAAGTGATTTCTGTTGTCTGTTCTGTTTGTTCAATATTGGAGTATACCGGGATGATTCTGTTTGCATACATCACATGTTAAATGTATTTTGCAGTCTAAGCTTAAGTGCAGACCCCCCTTCCTTTAAAGAGGTGGTGCCATAGTTTTGTAATCTTTCTGGTTTTCATGCGTCTAGTAGGTTGACAGTATTTCATTAGACACCCTGGTGTGGTTGTTATGAACAATTATGTATTCTCTTGCATTTTGGATTTCTTTCTTGAGGCTGCCACCTTGTGGGTCATAAGTCCAGGTCCATAAAACCTGGACATTTGATAGGTGACATTTTTGGTACCTACCAAAAGGTGACATTTTGGTTATTTAGCTGTGCAGCGTAAGATGGTGTGCAGGTCATATGTACACTGCATGTTTTTAAAGATGTAAAGTAGATATGAATATGATTTAATTTGTTTTGCGGCGTTTACTCTAATGATCTTATTTACTTAAGTACTTTCTATGTTTTTTGGTCTTGCATATTTATAGGAATTGATTTGACTTATTTGTTTGTTGTGTCTATTTAGTTTGGAGGCCCTAGTAGGCCCTTAAAGACCAGTTAACCTCTGGGACAACCAGATGTTATTTTATTGTTTGGGACACAATCAACACAATCCTGAGTTATTTTTTTGTGTTCAATCTGTGTTTTGAGATATTTTAGTATTTCAGCATATATTATTGATGCATTTTGAATCATATGATGCAAAACACATCACTGATGATTTAAAATGCATCACTAGTACATGCTGAAATATTAAAATATCTCAAAACACAGATTGAACACAAAAAAATAACTTAGGATTGTGTTGATTGTGTCCCAAACAACAATAAAATAACACCTGGTTGTCCCAGAGGTGAACTGGGCCTTTAAGTTTCACCCATAAGCGTTAATATATGTCTTGCCCCACAAGGTTAATATTTGCCTAGAATCTGTGGTACATGTACTTGAGCCCCATCTGGTGGTTGGATGGATTGATTGATTGATTGATGAATTTAATAGAAGTTTGCATAGAAAAAGGTACAGTTTCATGACGGTACAGTTTGTTGGTACAAGGTCAAGGGAATCACTGCTTTAGACAGATTTGGAAGGGCCCATTTTGTTGTGCATCCACCAGTTTGTAGGGCCTGTGTAGTTCCGAAAATGTCCAGGTCCATAAGACCTGGACGTTTGAAAGGTGACATTTTTGGTACCTACCAAAAGGTGACATTTTGGTTATTTAGCTGTGCAGCGTAAGATGGTGTGCAGGTCATGTGTACACTGCATGTTTTTAAAGATGTACAGTAGATATGAATATGATTTAATTTGTTTGCTGTGTTTACTCTAATTATCTTATTTACTTAAGTAATTTCTATGTTTTTTTGGTCTTGCATATTTATAGGATTTGATTTGACTTATTCGTTTGCTGTGTCTATTTAGTTTGGAGGCCCTAGTAGGCCCTTAAAGGACCAGTTCACCTCTGTGACAACCAGATCTTATTTTATTGTTTTGGACATGATCATCACAATCCTGAGTTATTTTTTGTGTTCAATCTGTGTTTGGAGATATTTTAGTATTTCAGGATGTACTAGTGATGCATTTTGCATCATAAGCATATGATGAAAAATGCATCACTAGTACATGCTGAAATACAAAAATATCTCCAAACAGAGATTGAACACAAAAAATAACTCAGGATTGTGTTGATCGTGTCCCAAACAACAATAAAATAACATCTGGTTGTCCCAGAAGTGAACTGGGCCTTTAAGCCTCACCCCACAAGGGTTAATATTTGCCTAGAACCTGTGGTACATGTACTTGAGCCCCATCTGGTGGTTGGATTGATTGATTGATTGTTGAATTCAATAGAAGTTTGCATAGGAAAAGGTACAGTTTCATGACAGTACAGTTTGTAGGTACAAGGTCAAGGGAATCACTGCACTAGACAGATTTGGAAGGGCCCATTTTGTTGTGCATCCACCAGTTTGTAGGGCCTGTGTAGTTCAGAAAATGTCCAGGTCCATAAGACATGGACATTTGAAAGGTGACATTTTGGTACCTACCAAAAGATGACATTTTGGTTATTTAGCTGTGCAGCGTAAGATGGTGTGCAGTTCATATGTACACTGCATGTTTTTAAAGGTGTACAGTAGATATGAATATGATTTAATTTGTTTGCTGTGTTTACTCTAATTATCTTATTTACTTAAGTACTTTCTATGTTTTTTGGTCTTGCATATTTATAGGATTTGACTCATTTGTTTAACTGTCTATTTAGTTTGGAGGCCCTAGTAGGCCCTTAAAGGACCAGTTCATCTCTGGGACAACCAGATGTTATTTTATTGTTGTTTGGGAAACTATTAACACAATCCTGATTTATTTTTTGTGTTCAATCTGTGTTTTGACTTATTTTAGTATTTCAGCATGTACTAATGATGCATTTTGCATTATATGATGCAAAAAAAACATCACTGTTCACTAGTACATGCTGAAATAGTAAATGTTCACTAGTACATGCTGAAATACTAAAATATCTCCAAACACAGATTAAACACAAAAATAACTCAGGATTGTGTTGATCATGTCCCAAACAACAATAAAAAAACATCTAGTTGTCCCAGAGAAGAACCGGGCCTTTAAGCCTCACCCCACAAGGGTTAATATTTGCCTAGAACCTGTGGTACATTTACTTGAGCCCCATCTGGTGGTTGGATTGCTTGATTGATTGATACATTTAATAGAAGTTTGCATATGAAAAGGTATTTTAGGGAGTAACGCAAAAGTAATGTGACTAGTAGTGTAACTAGTTTCTTTCTACAGGGAGTAATCAAGTAATCCAAGGCATTATTTATTTTTCAAAAGTAATGTGTGTTGTGTAGTTTATTACTTTTTTTTGAGTAACTTAACCCAACTCTGATAACCACTCTTGGGATATGCATGTAGGAAGGCCAGTTTTGAAGTCAAGAGGCATTACAGTACGGTAGTTCTGTGTTCCCATGATTTAAGTGGTTCAGTGCATGTCAGGGACTGGTGCTTTTCTAAGCATCCCTGGCTAATACGACAAATATGCCTTAATACATTATAATTGTCATGTATAACTACAATGTGAAAAATTTAAAACATCTTAAATATTTTATTTATCCTAGAAATAGCTAATCTTTCACTCAATAGGAGAAATACCTGTCGCAAGTTGATGTCATGTGTGATCTATCCCTATGGAATGTATGGCATGCATGTGCAAAAAACATATTTGAAATATTGATTTGATGCTCATATTAACCATAGGAAGTATTATGTTTGTTTTTATTTGCACATGAATGCCATAAATTCCATAGGGATAGAATCACACATGACATTTATGACATCATCAACTTGCGACGGGCATTTCCCCTGTTGAGTGAAAGATTAGCTATGTCTAGCAGAAATAACATATTTAAGGTGTTTTTAATTTTACATTGTAGTTATAGAGGACAATTATAATGTATTAAGGCGTATGTGTCGTATAAGCCAGGGATCCCTTTAAGTTTCCTGGTTTTGGTCGGCTCTCTGTGTTCAGTCGTTTGTACTTCCTTTCGACATGGTTCATTGTGCGGAGAAGAACATGTGTTCTTTGTCCAGAAATGTTTAGCCTCATTAAGCTTTCTGTGCAAAATGTGAACGTGCTTCCATTGCTTCTCCCTTGTGGCTCTTCACCTGAACTGGCACGGTGGAAAAGAGGAGGTTTTATCACCTGCCTCAATATGACCACAAGTATGTGGTGAGATGACAGCATTGTTTCCAAGTGATTTCTGTTGTCTGTTCTGTTTGTTCAATATTGGAGTATACCGGGATGATTCTGCTTGCATACATCACATGTTAAATGTATTTTGCAGTCTAAGCTTAAGTGCAGACCCCCCTTTCCTTTAAAGAGGTGGTGCCATAGTTTTGTAATCTTTCTGGTTTTCATGTGTCTAGTAGGTTGACAGTATTTCATTAGACACCCTGGTGTGGTTGTTATGAACAATTATGTATTCTCTTGCATTTTGGATTTCTTTCTTGAGGCTGCCACCTTGTGGGTCATAAGTCCAGGTCCATAGGACCTGGACATTTGATAGGTGACATTTTGGTTCCTACCAAAACGTGACATTTTGGTTATTTAGCTGTGCAGCGTAAGATGGTGTGCAGGTCATATGAACACTGCATGTTTTTAAAAATGTACAGTAGATATGAATATGATTTAAATTGTTTGCTGTGTTTACTTTAATTATCTTATTTACTTAAGTACTTTCTATGTTTTTTGGTCTTGCATATTTATAGGATTTGACTTATTCGTTTGCTGTGTGTATTTAGTTTGGAGGCCCCAGTAGGCCCTTAAAGGACCAGTTCACCTCTGGGACAACCAGATCTTATTTTATTGTTGTTTGGGACACAGATCAACACAATCCTGAGTTATTTTTTGTGTTCAATCTGTGTTTGGAGATATTTTAGTATTTCAACATGTACTAGTGATGCATTTTTACATCAGATGCATATGATGCAAAATGCATCACTAGTACATGCTGAAATACTAAAATATCTCCAAACAGAGATTGAACACAAAAAATAACTCAGGATTGTGTTGATCGTGTCCCAAACAACAATAAAATAACATCTGGTTGTCCCAGAAGTGAACTGGGCCTTTAAGCCTCACCCCACAAGGGTTAATATTTGCCTAGAACCTGTGGTACATGTACTTGAGCCCCATCTGGTGGTTGGATTGATTGATTGATTGTTGAATTTAATAGAAGTTTGCATAGGAAAAGGTACAGTTTCATGACAGTACAGTTTGTAGGTACAAGGTCAAGGGAATCACTGCACTAGACAGATTTGGAAGGGCCCGTTTTGTTGTGCATCCACCAGTTTGTAGGGCCTGTGTAGTTCCGAAAATGTCCAGGTCCATAAGACATGGACATTTGAAAGGTGACATTTTTGGTACCTACCAAAAGGTGACATTTTGGTTATTTAGCTGTGCAGCGTAAGATGGTGTGCAGGTCATATGAACACTGCATGTTTTTAAAGATGTACAGTAGATATGAATATGATTTAATTTGTTTGCTCTGTTTACTCTTATTATCTTATTTACTTAAGTAATTTCTATGTTTTTTGGTCTTGCATATTTATAGGATTTGATTTGACTCATTTGTTTAACTGTGTCTATTTAGTTTGGAGGCCCTAGTAGGCCCTTAAAGGACCAGTTCACCTCTGGGACAACCAGATCTTATTTTATTGTTGTTTGGGACACAGATCAACACAATCCTGAGTTATTTTTTGTGTTCAATCTGTGTTTGGAGATATTTTAGTATTTCAACATGTACTAGTGATGCATTTTGCATCAGATGCATATGACGCAAAATGCATCACTAGTACATGCTGAAATACTAAAATATCTCCAAACAGAGATTGAACACAAAAAATAACACAGGATTGTGTTGATCGTGTCCCAAACAACAATAAAATAACATCTGGTTGTCCCAGAAGTGAACTGGGTCTTTAACACTTGGGTGACTGAAAATAAAAAACTACCACTACGCCTGCATTTATCGTTCATTTTGACCGTTAGATTCTCTCCCTTTTGGCCCAGGAGCGCAACACTTCATCCCCCTGCTGCCAGCGGGGGTTCTATTGTCTTCCGAATTTGAATTAGCATTTCAATTGACGTCTCAAATACTCTCGCTTTCAATGTTAACTTCATGGTTTAGCAGGAAAAAAACAGGCTTGGGAAAATGACACTAAGTTTGTAGCATGATCTTACTTTTAATGTCACTGGTTTAATTTCGTATCGCTTCGCAGCGCAGCCCAGCATCCGCGCCGAGGCCTTTGTATTATCGCAGATTGTTGAGTTTTGAAAGTCATTTTAAAACAGTTCGGTTTTGCATGCAGGAATAAATCAATGATCAGCGTCTTTGCGCACAGTGCGCCATGCAGTTTGAGTGGTTATAGACACGTTTGTTTATCCAGAAACATATCTTTTATGGCTTTGTTTTATTTACGATTTGGGAGATTCAAGGCCAACACAGCGGGGCGCACCGCGCTATTGATTATGCGGTGAAAGGCAAGGTTATGTGATGTCCCGACATCACGCACGCATGCATGAGAGAGAGAGAGAGATATGCCTTGCGCTGTATATATAGGAACGAACGCATGCATGGTTTGATCGTGGACGTGGTATAAAAAAGTATTAAAAAAAAGACGTGGAGAGAGAGGCAGGTTCCTTTCATGTGGGAGAAAGAGAGCGTAAAATGAAACCAAATGGACCTGTATGGTTCCATTTGGCTTAGTTTTGTTCATTGACAATATAGGGTATTTTGTTACACAAATAGCCAATCTTCTACAAGCTCACAACGCCATGCGAAGCGAAGTAAAAGAATTACGCCTTCAAATGTCCCGATTTTCATTCGTATTAGCTATTATTAGACAACTCACAAAACCAGCCAATGAATCATGTTTAGGTAATGTGATGTCCCGACATCACGCATGCACGCATGCATGCAGAGAGGGAGGGGAAAGAGAAAGAAAGAGAGCGCTCTCGATAGTTAAATATATATATAATAAATAAGGTTCCATTTGCGCAAACTGGGCTCGGGAGAAAGAGAGAGAGGGAACGGTGTAGCAGAGATAGACAGAGCGAGGCAGAGAAATTATGAGAGAGAAAGAGAGAGAGAGAGATAATTCACATTCTCTTCACTCTGTAAAATGTTCACGTAGTGTTTTTTGCTTAGGCATGTAACAATGAAAAGCAAATGATTATCCATTAGAAATTAAACGTGCAGGACACAAGTGTCGGGTGCCTATACTGTTTGATCGGCACCGTGACATGCGTGCCCGTCTAAAAGCCGTCTCCACTCGGACAGAACAGGCTGACTGCACCGGGAGATTAGGGCCGTGTCTCCCGGTGCCGTGTGTGCATATATATACAAGATATTCATTTTGGCCGATAACTTATAGATCACCCAATTGTTCTTTATATGTATTATTAGCTGAAATGATGCTTAGCTTTTAGAAACACGCTGTGCAGTGGCAGCAGCGTCACACTTCTCCCGGTCAGCAAGAGCATCATCTCCCCGCAAATGATTGCTCCTGCACGGCTAAAATAATAAGAGGCCTACATTATATACACCATAGCGATTCTCATAATTAATATTATATTGATACTATTTATGAAATAAAACATTTCCAGGTAGTGGTTTTAATGTCTTTGCTAAGCTGACAGTGAAATGCAAATGATCCATTACCTTGAACAAAGGCGCACTCCGGGAGCGCTAAACGTGTGAATTCTCTTAGGAGGGGGAGAATGGGGGAGAGCGGTCTTTTCTGCCGATAACTACCGTCAGAGTGGTATAATTGTATTTTATTTCATAATTAGGAAACGTTTCAGAAGCGGAAAAAAAACGAGAACATATATCTTGAGTATTTAGGAAAAGTCATGGAAGGGGAAATTTCTGAGACCTTCACAGGGAGAGTTATTGCACTTTGAAATCTCAAAATCGGCCTAAGGGACCGGTTAGTCACCCGTGTGTTAAGCCTCACCCCACAAGGGTTAATATTTGCCTAGAACCTGTGGTACATGTACTTGAGCCCCATCTGGTGGTTGGATTGATTGATTGATTGTTGAATTTAATAGAAGTTTGCATAGGAAAAGGTACAGTTTCATGACAGTACAGTTTGTAGGTACAAGGTCAAGGGAATCACTGCACTAGACAGGTTTGGAAGGGCCCATTTTGTTGTGCATCCACCAGTTTGTAGGGCCTGTGTAGTTCCGAAAATGTCCATGTCCATAAGACAGGGACATTTGAAAGGTGACATTTTTGGTACCTACCAAAAGGTGACATTTTGGTTATTTAGCTGTGCAGCGTAAGATGGTGTGCAGGTCATATGAACACTGCATGTTTTTAAAGATGTACAGTAGATATGAATATGATTTAATTTGTTTGCTGTGTTTACTCTAATTATCTTATTTACTTAAGTACTTTCTATGTTTTTTGGTCTTGCATATTTATAGGATTTGACTTATTCGTTTGCTGTGTGTATTTAGTTTGGAGGCCCCAGTAGGCCCTTAAAGGACCAGTTCACCTCTGGGACAACCAGATCTTATTTTATTGTTTGGGACACAGATCAACACAATCCTGAGTTATTTTTTGTGTTCAATCTGTGTTTGGAGATATTTTAGTATTTCAACATGTACTAGTGATGCATTTTGCATCAGATGCATATGACGCAAAATGCATCACTAGTAGATGCTGAAATACTAAAATAGCTCCAAACAGAGATTGAACACAAAAAATAACTCAGGATTGTGTTGATCGTGTCCCAAACAACAATAAAATAACATCTGGTTGTCCCAGAAGTGAACTGGGCCTTTAAGCCTCACCCCACAAGGGTTAATATTTGCCTAGAACCTGTGGTACATGTACTTGAGCCCCATCTGGTGGTTGGATTGATTGATTGATTGTTGAATTTAATAGAAGTTTGCATAGGAAAAGGTACAGTTTCATGACAGTACAGTTTGTAGGTACAAGGTCAAGGGAATCACTGCACTAGACAGATTTGGAAGGGCCCATTTTGTTGTGCATCCACCAGTTTGTAGGGCCTGTGTAGTTCCGAAAATGTCCAGGTCCATAAGACATGGACATTTGAAAGGTGACATTTGTGGTACCTACCAAAAGGTGACATTTTGGTTATTTAGCTGTGCAGCGTAAGATGGTGTGCAGTTCATATGTACACTGCATGTTTTTAAAGATGTACAGTAGATATGAATATGATTTAATTTATTTGATGTGTTTACTCTAATTATCTTATTTACTTAAGTACTTTCTATGTTTTTTGGTCTTGCATATTTATAGGATTTGATTTGACTCATTTGTTTAACTGTGTCTATTTAGTTTGGAGGCCCTAGTAGGCCCTTAAAGGACCAGTTCACCTCTGGGACAACCAGATGTTATTTTATTGTTTGGGAAACTATTAACACAATCCTGAGTTATTTTTTGTGTTCAATCTGTGTTTTGATTTATTTTAGTATTTCAGCATGTACTAATGATGCATTTTGCATTATATGATGCAAAAAAAAAACATCACTGATGTTCACTAGTACATGCTGAAATACTAAATGTTCACTAGTACATGCTGAAATACTAAAATATCTCCAAACACAGATTAAACACAAAAATAACTCAGGATTGTGTTGATCGTGTCCCAAACAACAATAAAATAACATCTAGTTGTCCCAGAGAAGAACCGGGCCTTTAAGCCTCACCCCACAAGGGTTAATATTTGCCTAGAACCTGTGGTACATTTACTTGAGCCCCATCTGGTGGTTGGATTGCTTGATTGATTGATACATTTAATAGAAGCTTGCATATGAAAAGGTATTTTAGGGAGTAACGCAAAAGTAATGTGACTAGTAGTGTAACTAGTTTCTTTCTACAGGGAGTAATCAAGTAATCCAAGGCATTATTTATTTTTCAAAAGTAATGTGTGTTGTGTAGTTTATTACTTTTTTTGAGTAACTTAACCCAACTCTGATAACCACTGTTGGGATATGCATGTAGGAAGGCCAGTTTTGAAGTCAAGAGGCATTACAGTACGGTAGTTCTGTTCCCATGATTTAAGTCGTTCAGTGCATGTCAGGGACTGGTGCTTTTCTAAGCATCCCTGGCTAATACGACAAATATGCCTTAATACATGATAATTGTCATGTATAACTACAATGTGAAAAATTTAAAACATCTTAAATATTTTATTTATCCTAGAAATAGCTAATCTTTCACTCAATAGGAGAAATACCTGTCGCAAGTTGATGTCATGTGTGATCTATCCCTATGGAATGTATGGCATGCATGTGCAAAAAACATATTTGAAATATTGATTTGATGCTCATATTAACCATAGGAAATATTATGTTTGTTTTTATTTGCACATGCATGCCATAAATTCCATAGGGATAGATCACACATGACATTTATGACATCATCAACTTGCGACGGGCATTTCCCCTGTTGAGTGAAAGATTAGCTATTTCTAGCAGAAATAACATATTTAATGTGTTTTTAATTTTACATTGTAGTTATAGAGGACAATTATAATGTATTAAGGAGTATGTGTCGTATTAGCCAGGGATCCCTTTAAGTTTCCTGGTTTTGGTCGGCTCTCTGTGTTCAGTCGTTTGTACTTCCTTTCGACATGGTTCATTGTGCGGAGAAGAACATGTGTTCTTTGTCCAGAAATGTTTAGCCTCATTAAGCTTTCTGTGCAAAATGTGAACGTGCTTCCATTGCTTCTCCCTTGTGGCTCTTCACCTGAACTGGCACGGTGGAAAAGAGGAGGTTTTATCACCTGCCTCAATATGACCACAAGTATGTGGTGAGATGACAGCATTGTTTCCAAGTGATTTCTGTTGTCTGTTCTGTTTGTTCAATATTGGAGTATACCGGGATGATTCTGCTTGCATACATCACATGTTAAATGTATTTTGCAGTCTAAGCTTAAGTGCAGACCCCCCTTTCCTTTAAAGAGGTGGTGCCATAGTTTTGTAATCTTTCTGGTTTTCATGTGTCTAGTAGGTTGACAGTATTTCATTAGACACCCTGGGTTAGGGTGTGGTTGTTATGAACAATTATGTATTCTCTTGCATTTTGGATTTCTTTCTTGAGGCTGCCACCTTGTGGGTCATAAGTCCAGGTCCATAAAACCTGGACATTTGATAGGTGACATTTTTGGTTCCTACCAAAAGGTGACATTTTGGTTATTTAGCTGTGCAGCGTAAGATGGTGTGCAGGTCATATGAACACTGCATGTTTTTAAAGATGTACAGTAGATATGAATATGATTTAATTTGTTTGCTGTGTTTACTCTAATTATCTTATTTACTTAAGTACTTTCTATGTTTTTTGGTCTTGCATATTTATAGGATTTGACTTATTCGTTTGCTGTGTGTATTTAGTTTGGAGGCCCCAGTAGGCCCTTAAAGGACCAGTTCACCTCTGGGACAACCAGATCTTATTTTATTGTTGTTTGGGACACAGATCAACACAATCCTGAGTTATTTTTTGTGTTCAATCTGTGTTTGGAGATATTTTAGTATTTCAACATGTACTAGTGATGCATTTTACATCAGATGCATATGATGCAAAATGCATCACTAGTACATGCTGAAATACTAAAATATCTCCAAACAGAGATTGAACACAAAAAATAACTCAGGATTGTGTTGATCGTGTCCCAAACAACAATAAAATAACATCTGGTTGTCCCAGAAGTGAACTGGGCCTTTAAGCCTCACCCCACAAGGGTTAATATTTGCCTAGAACCTGTGGTACATGTACTTGAGCCCCATCTGGTGGTTGGATTGATTGATTGATTGTTGAATTTAATAGAAGTTTGCATAGGAAAAGGTACAGTTTCATGACAGTACAGTTTGTAGGTACAAGGTCAAGGGAATCACTGCACTAGACAGGTTTGGAAGGGCCCATTTTGTTGTGCATCCACCAGTTTGTAGGGCCTGTGTAGTTCCGAAAATGTCCAGGTCCATAAGACATGGACATTTGAAAGGTGACATTTTTGGTACCTACCAAAAGGTGACATTTTGGTTATTTAGCTGTGCAGCGTAAGATGGTGTGAAGGTCATATGAACACTGCATGTTTTTAAAGATGTACAGTAGATATGAATATGATTTAATTTGTTTGCTGTGTTTACTCTAATTATCTTATTTACTTAAGTACTTTCTATGTTTTTTGGTCTTGCATATTTATAGGATTTGACTTATTCGTTTGCTGTGTGTATTTAGTTTGGAGGCCCCAGTAGGCCCTTAAAGGACCAGTTCACCTCTGGGACAACCAGATCTTATTTTATTGTTGTTTGGGACACAGATCAACACAATCCTGAGTTATTTTTTGTGTTCAATCTGTGTTTGGAGATATTTTAGTATTTCAACATGTAATAGTGATGCATTTTGCATCAGATGCATATGACGCAAAATAGGGTTAGGGTTAGGGTTAACCCTTTAACTTAATTTAATTGACTCTAAAATACAAACCTCTCACACTGGTGCCACCATCTGGCTGATTTTTTAAAAACACATTTTTGGACACTGCTCTATAACCCTAAAATCACGCCAAGCAGTACACAGTATCTTTACAGTCATTTCATCATCATGGATCTTTCCCATTTCCTATATTACCTCCTGATTGCCTACTTTTGCCTTCCAAAGTTTGCGTATGGTCGCTTATCCTCCGATTCAGGGAGTCTTACTTGTTCTATAGTTTACTGAGACGCTACGCTGTCTATGCATTCTATAGTCCTATAATTTACTGAGGCGCTACACTGTTTCTCTGCATTTTATGATACTATTTTATACTGAGACGCTATGCTGTCTATCTGCGTTCTATGATCCTATAGTTTACTGAGACACTATGCTAACATAGGGTTAGGGTAACTAACACTAAACCCTGAGACACTAACTAACTAACACTAACCCTAACCCCAAACCCCCCCTACCAGCCACAACCCCACCTGCAGGAGGTCTACCATAACCCCAGCCCTAAACCTAACCCTAGCCCCTAGCCCTAAACCTTAAGCCCATAGAACTATACCCAACCCTAACCCCAACCCTAAACCTTAGGCCCATGGAACTGTGCCCAACCCCAGCCCTAACCCTAAACCTTAGGCCCATGGAACCATGCCTAATCTTAACCCTAAACCCTAGGGAAATGGAGTTACACCGTGGTATCGTATATGCAAGTATATTTTCGAGATACTGACTTGTGGTTGCATTATGTATACAAAGTGTTCTCTCATTCCCTATCTCTCCCCAAACAAAGATGGACAAACCCAGCCCCTTAGGAAAATGGAGTTGCACCATGGTATCGTATATGCAAGTGCATCTTCGAGGTGCTGATTTGTACTTGCATTATGTATACAAAGTCTTCTCTGGCTCCCTTTCTCCCCCCAGGCAACATTCACCTCACCATTCCTCCCATCAGGAACCTAGCCACAACTCCAAACCTAACCCCAGCCCCTAGCCCTAAACCTTAACCCTCTAAGGCCCGCATTAAGAAATACTTGAAATAAAAAATTGAAAAAAATCAGATGGTGTTGTAGGAGTCCTATTAAGAGGAAAATGTAATGTTTTTTTCAAAAAAATGTTTTTGTAAGATTTTATAGCCATAAATCAAAAATCATAAATCATGCTCTAATTTACATATGGGGGATATTTTTCAAAATAATAACATATGTACATGTTCTAGACATTCTAATGATCACCAAAAAGAATAGTACAGGCATTTTACTTATGTTTTTTTGAGGTATAGCTTCCATGAAAAAGTGAGATGTTGTTCGTCAAAACTCTGGAATTTCAGCGGGTGTGGCGGGTGTGAATGTCAGCCCCTGTGGGGGGTATTTATATGCAAATATTGTGGCCAATGGCATTGTAATACTAAACAATAGAATCCAATGGTGGTGTTTAGGTGGTAGGGGGAGCTAAAATAAAATGATTTAAACCTTTTTTTGGATAAAATACAAACGTTGTAATATTACGACCGTGGGCCTTAGAGGGTTAAGCCCATAGAACTATACCCAACCCTAACCCCAACCCTAAACCTTAGGCCCATGGAACTGTGCCCAACCCCAGCCCTAACCCTAAACCTTAGGCCCATGGAACCATGCCTAATCTTAACCCTAAACCCTAGGGAAATGGAGTTACACCGTGGTATCGTATATGCAAGTATATTTTCGAGATACTGACTTGTGGTTGCATTATGTATACAAAGTGTTCTCTCATTCCCTATCTCTCCCCAAACAAAGATGGACAAACCCAGCCCCTTAGGAAAATGGAGTTGCACCATGGTATCGTATATGCAAGTGCATCTTCGAGGTGCTGATTTGTACTTGCATTATGTATACAAAGTCTTCTCTGGCTCCCTTTCTCCCCCCAGGCAACATTCACCTCACCATTCCTCCCATCAGGAACCTAGCCACAACTCCAAACCTAACCCCAGCCCCTGACCCTAGAACACCATTTAGTTGCACGAAAACCACTTCTGGAAGAAAGAAAATGCAGCCCCAGTGGTGAAGGAAGTGCAAATGGGAGTGCTATTACATCCTCCATCCTAGGGCCTGGCCAGACTTATAATGAGATCTGAGCCTATTCCGTTCGATATGGAAAAACTGGGGGATATACTTAACTTTAACCTAACCCTAACCCTGAGACACTAATTGTCTCTGCATTCTATGATCCTTTGTCATCAGACATGTCAGACTGTCTCTCTCACAAAATATTCATAGGTTAAGGCTATGTAACCCCAAACAGTCCATGTTTTCACTTAGGAACGTGTGTGACCCCAAAGAATCTAAAACGGAAAGCAGATGGTGGTATTAACTACAGGGTTTATTACAAACTTGTGGGTGGTGTTATTTGACTTGTTTCAGAGTTCTTCACCTTAATTGGTTTACCTTAGCCCCACACCCTCTTCTGATTGGCCGAAACTTTATTTGGCTATAACTCGCCAATCGTTTGTTGTACAAACTTGTGGGTGGTGTCATTTGAGTTTTTTCAGAGTCGTTCAGCTTAATTGGTTTACCTTAGCCCCGTCCCCTCTTATGATTTCCCGTAACCCTTTTTGGCTATAAGACTTCAACAGGTGGTGTCATTTGCCTTGTTTCGGAGTCCTTCAGCTTAATTGGTTTAACTTAGCACTGTCCCCTCTTCTGATTAGCCGAAGCTTTACTTGACTATCGTCAATTGTTTGTCGTACAAACTTGTGGGTGGCGTCATTCGTGTTGTTTCAGAGTTCTTCACCTTAATTGGTTTACCTTAGCCCTGCCCCTCTTATGATTTGCCGTAACCCTATTGGCAATAATTTTTCAACTTTTTGTCGTACAGACGTGTGGGTGGTGTCATTTGACTTGTTTGAGTCGTTCAGCTTAACTCATTTCCTGCCATTTTGAATGTGTCGTCTTTGGGATTTCCCTAGCAAATTCTCCATAGATTTTAAAGTAAATTATAGTGCACGGATCATGCATGCCCATGCGCAAATCATGCACC
Source organism: Nannobrachium achirus (assembly GCF_963921795.1). Taxonomy (NCBI): domain Eukaryota; kingdom Metazoa; phylum Chordata; class Actinopteri; order Myctophiformes; family Myctophidae; genus Nannobrachium; species Nannobrachium achirus. The sequence goes on from NW_027664917.1 coordinate 22,785, forward strand.
ATGTGTGTAAATGTTTTTCAGCTTTCAAACTAAAAAATCTGATTGGAAATCCGTTCAGGCATTCATGAGATAGCAGCCATTATGTTTTACATGTTATGTAACCAAAGAGGGCTGCCATGATTGGAAGATGGAGTTGTATGGGGTGAAACAAGCAAAATCGCGATTGCAATCATGTTTACTAGATGGGGTCAAAAATGCTTTTGGGTGGTGTCATTTGACTTGTTTCAGAGTCCTTCACTTTAATTGGTTTACCTTTGATCGCCCCCTCTTCAAATTGGGCGAATTGTTTTTGGCTATAACTCATCAACTGTTTGTCGTACAGACTTGGTGGTGGTGTCATTTGACTTGTTTCAGAGTCCTTCAGCTTAATTGGTTTAACTTAGTCCCGACCCCTCTTCTGATTGGCCGAAACTTTTTTTGGCCTTATCTCGTCAGTTTGTCGTACAGACTTGTGGGTGGTGTCATTTGACTTGTTTCAGAGTTCTTCAGCTCAATTGGTTTAACTAACCCCGCCCCCTCTTCTGATTGTCCGAAACTTTATTTGGCCTTCTCGTCAGTTTGTCGTTCATACTTTTGGGTGGTGTCATTTGATTTGTTTCAGAGTCCTTCAGCCTAATTGGTTTACCTTAGCCCTGCCCCCTCTTCTGATTGGGTTAGGGTTAGGGTTATGGGTTAGGGTTAGGGTAACCCTAACCCCAATTGTCTGAAACTATATTTGGCTATAACTCATCTTTTGTCGTACAAACTTGTGGGTGGTGTCATTTGACTTGTTTCAGAGTTCCTCAGCTTAATTGGTGTAACTTAGCCTCAGCATATTTGCAGAAACTTTATTTGGCTTTAACTCGTCAAAAGTTTGTTGTACAGACTTGTGGGTGGTGTCACATTTGACTTATCTCGGAGTCCTCCAGCTTAATTGGTTTAACTTAGCCTTGTCCCCTATTCTGATTTGCCGAAACTTTACTTACTTACACTAACTCATCAACCGTTTGTCGTACAAACTTGTGGGTGGTGTCATTTGAGTCCTTCAGCTTAATTGGTTTATCTTAGCCCCGCCCCCTCTCCTGATTGGCCAAAACATTATTTGGCTATAACTCGTCAACCGCTTGTCGTACAGACTTGTGGGTGGTGTCATTTGACTTGTTTCAGAGTCGCTCATCTTATTTGGTTTACCTTAGCCCCGCCACATCTTCTGATTGGCTGAACCTTCATTTGGCCAAAACCCTTCAAACGTTTGTCGTACAGACTTGTAAGTGGTTTCATTTGACTGTGTTCAGAGTCCTTCAGCTTAATTGGTTTTACTTAGCGCCGCCCATCTTCTGATAACTCTTCAACCGTTGGGTTGTGTCCTCTGCTGATTGGCCGAAACTTTATTTGGCTTGATCTTGTCAACCGTTTTTCTTACAGACTCGTGGGTGGTGTCATTTGACTTGTTTCAGAGTGCTTAAGCCTAATTGGTTTAACTTAGCCCTGCCCCCTCTTCTGATTGTCCGAAACTTTATTTGGTTATAACTCATCTTTTGTTGTACAAACTTGTGGGTGGAGTCATTTGACTTGTTTCAGAGTTCTTCAGCTTAATTGGTGTAACTTAGCCCCTCCCCCTCAGCTGATTTGCCGAAACTTAATTTGGCTTTATCTCGTCAAACGTTTGTCGTAAAGACTTGTGGGTGGTGTCATTTGACTTATTTCGGAGTCGTCCAGCTTAATTGGTTTAACTTAGCCCTGTCCCCTATTCTGTTTTGAGTCCTTCAGCTTAATGGGGTATCTTAGCCCCGACCTCTCTTCTGAATCACCGAGCCCCGACCCCTGTTCTGATAGGCCAAAACTTAATTTGGCTTTATGTGGTCAACCGTTTGTCTTACACTTATGGGTGGTGTCATTTGACTTGTTTCAGAGTCCTTCGTTGTAATTGGTTTACCTTAGCCCCGTCCCCTTTTCTGATTGGCCGAAACTTTCTTTGGCTTTATCTCGTCAAACGTTTGTCGTACAGACTTGTGGGTGGTGTCATTTGATTTTTTCAGAGTCCTTCAGCTTAACTGGTTTAACTTAGCCCTGTCGCCTCTTCTGATAAGCCGGAACTTGACTAACTTGTCAACCGTTTGTCGTACAAATGTGTGGGTGTTGTCTTGACTTGTTTCAGAGTTTTTCACCTTAATTCGTTTAAAAAATCCCCGCCCCCTCTTCTGAGTGGCCGACATTGGCTATAACTCGTCAACCGTTTGTCGTACAAACTTGTGGGTGGTGTCATTTGACTTGTTTCAGAGTTCTTCACCTTAATTGCTATACCTTGGCCCTGCCCCTCTTCTGATTGGCCAAAACTTATTTGGTTTTATCTCTTCAACTGTTTGTCGTACATGGGTGGTGTCATATGACTTGTTTCAGAGTCCTTCGCTGTAATTGGTTTACCTTAGCCCTGTCCCCTCAACCGTTTTTCGTACACATTTGTGGGTAGTTTAACTACATTTCTTCAGCTTAATTCAGCTCCGCCCCTCTTCGGAATCAGCAAAACTTTTTTGGCTTTATCTCGTCAACCGTTCGTCGTATAGACTTGTGGGTGATGTCATTTGACTTGTTTCAGAGTCTTTCACTATAATTAGTTTACCTTAGCCCCGCCCCTTCTTCAAATTGGCAACCTTTATTTGGGTATAACTCGTCAACTGTTTGTCGTACAGACTAGTGCTGTCTTTTGAGTTGGTTCAGAGTTCTTGTTTCAGATTTCTTCACCTTAATTGGTAAGTATCAAGGGGTAAGTTACAAACGGCTAGGGTTTCTATCGGCTAGGGTTTCTATCGGCTAGGGTTTCTATCGGCTAGGGTTTCTATCGGCTAGGGTTTCTATCGGCTAGGGTTTCTATCGGCTAGGGTTTCTATCGGCTAGGGTTTCTATCGGCTAGGGTTTCTATCGGCTAGGGTTTCTATCGGCTAGGGTTTCTATCGGCTAGGGTTTCTATCGGCTAGGGTTTCTATCGGCTAGGGTTTCTATCGGCTAGGGTTTCTATCGGCTAGGGTTTCTATCGGCTAGGGTTTCTATCGGCTAGGGTTTCTATCGGCTAGGGTTTCTATCGGCTAGGGTTTCTATCGGCTAGGGTTTCTATCGGCTAGGGTTTCTATCGGCTAGGGTTTCTATCGGCTAGGGTTTCTATCGGCTAGGGTTTCTATCGGCTAGGGTTTCTATCGGCTAGGGTTTCTATCGGCTAGGGTTTCTATCGGCTAGGGTTTCTATCGGCTAGGGTTTCTATCGGCTAGGGTTTCTATCGGCTAGGGTTTCTATCGGCTAGGGTTTCTATCGGCTAGGGTTTCTATCGGCTAGGGTTTCTATCGGCTAGGGTTTCTATCGGCTAGGGTTTCTATCGGCTAGGGTTTCTATCGGCTAGGGTTTCTATCGGCTAGGGTTTCTATCGGCTAGGGTTTCTATCGGCTAGGGTTTCTATCGGCTAGGGTTTCTATCGGCTAGGGTTTCTATCGGCTAGGGTTTCTATCGGCTAGGGTTTCTATCGGCTAGGGTTTCTATCGGCTAGGGTTTCTATCGGCTAGGGTTTCTATCGGCTAGGGTTTCTATCGGCTAGGGTTTCTATCGGCTAGGGTTTCTATCGGCTAGGGTTTCTATCGGCTAGGGTTTCTATCGGCTAGGGTTTCTATCGGCTAGGGTTTCTATCGGCTAGGGTTTCTATCGGCTAGGGTTTCTATCGGCTAGGGTTTCTATCGGCTAGGGTTTCTATCGGCTAGGGTTTCTATCGGCTAGGGTTTCTATCGGCTAGGGTTTCTATCGGCTAGGGTTTCTATCGGCTAGGGTTTCTATCGGCTAGGGTTTCTATCGGCTAGGGTTTCTATCGGCTAGGGTTTCTATCGGCTAGGGTTTCTATCGGCTAGGGTTTCTATCGGCTAGGGTTTCTATCGGCTAGGGTTTCTATCGGCTAGGGTTTCTATCGGCTAGGGTTTCTATCGGCTAGGGTTTCTATCGGCTAGGGTTTCTATCGGCTAGGGTTTCTATCGGCTAGGGTTTCTATCGGCTAGGGTTTCTATCGGCTAGGGTTTCTATCGGCTAGGGTTTCTATCGGCTAGGGTTTCTATCGGCTAGGGTTTCTATCGGCTAGGGTTTCTATCGGCTAGGGTTTCTATCGGCTAGGGTTTCTATCGGCTAGGGTTTCTATCGGCTAGGGTTTCTATCGGCTAGGGTTTCTATCGGCTAGGGTTTCTATCGGCTAGGGTTTCTATCGGCTAGGGTTTCTATCGGCTAGGGTTTCTATCGGCTAGGGTTTCTATCGGCTAGGGTTTCTATCGGCTAGGGTTTCTATCGGCTAGGGTTTCTATCGGCTAGGGTTTCTATCGGCTAGGGTTTCTATCGGCTAGGGTTTCTATCGGCTAGGGTTTCTATCGGCTAGGGTTTCTATCGGCTAGGGTTTCTATCGGCTAGGGTTTCTATCGGCTAGGGTTTCTATCGGCTAGGGTTTCTATCGGCTAGGGTTTCTATCGGCTAGGGTTTCTATCGGCTAGGGTTTCTATCGGCTAGGGTTTCTATCGGCTAGGGTTTCTATCGGCTAGGGTTTCTATCGGCTAGGGTTTCTATCGGCTAGGGTTTCTATCGGCTAGGGTTTCTATCGGCTAGGGTTTCTATCGGCTAGGGTTTCTATCGGCTAGGGTTTCTATCGGCTAGGGTTTCTATCGGCTAGGGTTTCTATCGGCTAGGGTTTCTATCGGCTAGGGTTTCTATCGGCTAGGGTTTCTATCGGCTAGGGTTTCTATCGGCTAGGGTTTCTATCGGCTAGGGTTTCTATCGGCTAGGGTTTCTATCGGCTAGGGTTTCTATCGGCTAGGGTTTCTATCGGCTAGGGTTTCTATCGGCTAGGGTTTCTATCGGCTAGGGTTTCTATCGGCTAGGGTTTCTATCGGCTAGGGTTTCTATCGGCTAGGGTTTCTATCGGCTAGGGTTTCTATCGGCTAGGGTTTCTATCGGCTAGGGTTTCTATCGGCTAGGGTTTCTATCGGCTAGGGTTTCTATCGGCTAGGGTTTCTATCGGCTAGGGTTTCTATCGGCTAGGGTTTCTATCGGCTAGGGTTTCTATCGGCTAGGGTTTCTATCGGCTAGGGTTTCTATCGGCTAGGGTTTCTATCGGCTAGGGTTTCTATCGGCTAGGGTTTCTATCGGCTAGGGTTTCTATCGGCTAGGGTTTCTATCGGCTAGGGTTTCTATCGGCTAGGGTTTCTATCGGCTAGGGTTTCTATCGGCTAGGGTTTCTATCGGCTAGGGTTTCTATCGGCTAGGGTTTCTATCGGCTAGGGTTTCTATCGGCTAGGGTTTCTATCGGCTAGGGTTTCTATCGGCTAGGGTTTCTATCGGCTAGGGTTTCTATCGGCTAGGGTTTCTATCGGCTAGGGTTTCTATCGGCTAGGGTTTCTATCGGCTAGGGTTTCTATCGGCTAGGGTTTCTATCGGCTAGGGTTTCTATCGGCTAGGGTTTCTATCGGCTAGGGTTTCTATCGGCTAGGGTTTCTATCGGCTAGGGTTTCTATCGGCTAGGGTTTCTATCGGCTAGGGTTTCTATCGGCTAGGGTTTCTATCGGCTAGGGTTTCTATCGGCTAGGGTTTCTATCGGCTAGGGTTTCTATCGGCTAGGGTTTCTATCGGCTAGGGTTTCTATCGGCTAGGGTTTCTATCGGCTAGGGTTTCTATCGGCTAGGGTTTCTATCGGCTAGGGTTTCTATCGGCTAGGGTTTCTATCGGCTAGGGTTTCTATCGGCTAGGGTTTCTATCGGCTAGGGTTTCTATCGGCTAGGGTTTCTATCGGCTAGGGTTTCTATCGGCTAGGGTTTCTATCGGCTAGGGTTTCTATCGGCTAGGGTTTCTATCGGCTAGGGTTTCTATCGGCTAGGGTTTCTATCGGCTAGGGTTTCTATCGGCTAGGGTTTCTATCGGCTAGGGTTTCTATCGGCTAGGGTTTCTATCGGCTAGGGTTTCTATCGGCTAGGGTTTCTATCGGCTAGGGTTTCTATCGGCTAGGGTTTCTATCGGCTAGGGTTTCTATCGGCTAGGGTTTCTATCGGCTAGGGTTTCTATCGGCTAGGGTTTCTATCGGCTAGGGTTTCTATCGGCTAGGGTTTCTATCGGCTAGGGTTTCTATCGGCTAGGGTTTCTATCGGCTAGGGTTTCTATCGGCTAGGGTTTCTATCGGCTAGGGTTTCTATCGGCTAGGGTTTCTATCGGCTAGGGTTTCTATCGGCTAGGGTTTCTATCGGCTAGGGTTTCTATCGGCTAGGGTTTCTATCGGCTAGGGTTTCTATCGGCTAGGGTTTCTATCGGCTAGGGTTTCTATCGGCTAGGGTTTCTATCGGCTAGGGTTTCTATCGGCTAGGGTTTCTATCGGCTAGGGTTTCTATCGGCTAGGGTTTCTATCGGCTAGGGTTTCTATCGGCTAGGGTTTCTATCGGCTAGGGTTTCTATCGGCTAGGGTTTCTATCGGCTAGGGTTTCTATCGGCTAGGGTTTCTATCGGCTAGGGTTTCTATCGGCTAGGGTTTCTATCGGCTAGGGTTTCTATCGGCTAGGGTTTCTATCGGCTAGGGTTTCTATCGGCTAGGGTTTCTATCGGCTAGGGTTTCTATCGGCTAGGGTTTCTATCGGCTAGGGTTTCTATCGGCTAGGGTTTCTATCGGCTAGGGTTTCTATCGGCTAGGGTTTCTATCGGCTAGGGTTTCTATCGGCTAGGGTTTCTATCGGCTAGGGTTTCTATCGGCTAGGGTTTCTATCGGCTAGGGTTTCTATCGGCTAGGGTTTCTATCGGCTAGGGTTTCTATCGGCTAGGGTTTCTATCGGCTAGGGTTTCTATCGGCTAGGGTTTCTATCGGCTAGGGTTTCTATCGGCTAGGGTTTCTATCGGCTAGGGTTTCTATCGGCTAGGGTTTCTATCGGCTAGGGTTTCTATCGGCTAGGGTTTCTATCGGCTAGGGTTTCTATCGGCTAGGGTTTCTATCGGCTAGGGTTTCTATCGGCTAGGGTTTCTATCGGCTAGGGTTTCTATCGGCTAGGGTTTCTATCGGCTAGGGTTTCTATCGGCTAGGGTTTCTATCGGCTAGGGTTTCTATCGGCTAGGGTTTCTATCGGCTAGGGTTTCTATCGGCTAGGGTTTCTATCGGCTAGGGTTTCTATCGGCTAGGGTTTCTATCGGCTAGGGTTTCTATCGGCTAGGGTTTCTATCGGCTAGGGTTTCTATCGGCTAGGGTTTCTATCGGCTAGGGTTTCTATCGGCTAGGGTTTCTATCGGCTAGGGTTTCTATCGGCTAGGGTTTCTATCGGCTAGGGTTTCTATCGGCTAGGGTTTCTATCGGCTAGGGTTTCTATCGGCTAGGGTTTCTATCGGCTAGGGTTTCTATCGGCTAGGGTTTCTATCGGCTAGGGTTTCTATCGGCTAGGGTTTCTATCGGCTAGGGTTTCTATCGGCTAGGGTTTCTATCGGCTAGGGTTTCTATCGGCTAGGGTTTCTATCGGCTAGGGTTTCTATCGGCTAGGGTTTCTATCGGCTAGGGTTTCTATCGGCTAGGGTTTCTATCGGCTAGGGTTTCTATCGGCTAGGGTTTCTATCGGCTAGGGTTTCTATCGGCTAGGGTTTCTATCGGCTAGGGTTTCTATCGGCTAGGGTTTCTATCGGCTAGGGTTTCTATCGGCTAGGGTTTCTATCGGCTAGGGTTTCTATCGGCTAGGGTTTCTATCGGCTAGGGTTTCTATCGGCTAGGGTTTCTATCGGCTAGGGTTTCTATCGGCTAGGGTTTCTATCGGCTAGGGTTTCTATCGGCTAGGGTTTCTATCGGCTAGGGTTTCTATCGGCTAGGGTTTCTATCGGCTAGGGTTTCTATCGGCTAGGGTTTCTATCGGCTAGGGTTTCTATCGGCTAGGGTTTCTATCGGCTAGGGTTTCTATCGGCTAGGGTTTCTATCGGCTAGGGTTTCTATCGGCTAGGGTTTCTATCGGCTAGGGTTTCTATCGGCTAGGGTTTCTATCGGCTAGGGTTTCTATCGGCTAGGGTTTCTATCGGCTAGGGTTTCTATCGGCTAGGGTTTCTATCGGCTAGGGTTTCTATCGGCTAGGGTTTCTATCGGCTAGGGTTTCTATCGGCTAGGGTTTCTATCGGCTAGGGTTTCTATCGGCTAGGGTTTCTATCGGCTAGGGTTTCTATCGGCTAGGGTTTCTATCGGCTAGGGTTTCTATCGGCTAGGGTTTCTATCGGCTAGGGTTTCTATCGGCTAGGGTTTCTATCGGCTAGGGTTTCTATCGGCTAGGGTTTCTATCGGCTAGGGTTTCTATCGGCTAGGGTTTCTATCGGCTAGGGTTTCTATCGGCTAGGGTTTCTATCGGCTAGGGTTTCTATCGGCTAGGGTTTCTATCGGCTAGGGTTTCTATCGGCTAGGGTTTCTATCGGCTAGGGTTTCTATCGGCTAGGGTTTCTATCGGCTAGGGTTTCTATCGGCTAGGGTTTCTATCGGCTAGGGTTTCTATCGGCTAGGGTTTCTATCGGCTAGGGTTTCTATCGGCTAGGGTTTCTATCGGCTAGGGTTTCTATCGGCTAGGGTTTCTATCGGCTAGGGTTTCTATCGGCTAGGGTTTCTATCGGCTAGGGTTTCTATCGGCTAGGGTTTCTATCGGCTAGGGTTTCTATCGGCTAGGGTTTCTATCGGCTAGGGTTTCTATCGGCTAGGGTTTCTATCGGCTAGGGTTTCTATCGGCTAGGGTTTCTATCGGCTAGGGTTTCTATCGGCTAGGGTTTCTATCGGCTAGGGTTTCTATCGGCTAGGGTTTCTATCGGCTAGGGTTTCTATCGGCTAGGGTTTCTATCGGCTAGGGTTTCTATCGGCTAGGGTTTCTATCGGCTAGGGTTTCTATCGGCTAGGGTTTCTATCGGCTAGGGTTTCTATCGGCTAGGGTTTCTATCGGCTAGGGTTTCTATCGGCTAGGGTTTCTATCGGCTAGGGTTTCTATCGGCTAGGGTTTCTATCGGCTAGGGTTTCTATCGGCTAGGGTTTCTATCGGCTAGGGTTTCTATCGGCTAGGGTTTCTATCGGCTAGGGTTTCTATCGGCTAGGGTTTCTATCGGCTAGGGTTTCTATCGGCTAGGGTTTCTATCGGCTAGGGTTTCTATCGGCTAGGGTTTCTATCGGCTAGGGTTTCTATCGGCTAGGGTTTCTATCGGCTAGGGTTTCTATCGGCTAGGGTTTCTATCGGCTAGGGTTTCTATCGGCTAGGGTTTCTATCGGCTAGGGTTTCTATCGGCTAGGGTTTCTATCGGCTAGGGTTTCTATCGGCTAGGGTTTCTATCGGCTAGGGTTTCTATCGGCTAGGGTTTCTATCGGCTAGGGTTTCTATCGGCTAGGGTTTCTATCGGCTAGGGTTTCTATCGGCTAGGGTTTCTATCGGCTAGGGTTTCTATCGGCTAGGGTTTCTATCGGCTAGGGTTTCTATCGGCTAGGGTTTCTATCGGCTAGGGTTTCTATCGGCTAGGGTTTCTATCGGCTAGGGTTTCTATCGGCTAGGGTTTCTATCGGCTAGGGTTTCTATCGGCTAGGGTTTCTATCGGCTAGGGTTTCTATCGGCTAGGGTTTCTATCGGCTAGGGTTTCTATCGGCTAGGGTTTCTATCGGCTAGGGTTTCTATCGGCTAGGGTTTCTATCGGCTAGGGTTTCTATCGGCTAGGGTTTCTATCGGCTAGGGTTTCTATCGGCTAGGGTTTCTATCGGCTAGGGTTTCTATCGGCTAGGGTTTCTATCGGCTAGGGTTTCTATCGGCTAGGGTTTCTATCGGCTAGGGTTTCTATCGGCTAGGGTTTCTATCGGCTAGGGTTTCTATCGGCTAGGGTTTCTATCGGCTAGGGTTTCTATCGGCTAGGGTTTCTATCGGCTAGGGTTTCTATCGGCTAGGGTTTCTATCGGCTAGGGTTTCTATCGGCTAGGGTTTCTATCGGCTAGGGTTTCTATCGGCTAGGGTTTCTATCGGCTAGGGTTTCTATCGGCTAGGGTTTCTATCGGCTAGGGTTTCTATCGGCTAGGGTTTCTATCGGCTAGGGTTTCTATCGGCTAGGGTTTCTATCGGCTAGGGTTTCTATCGGCTAGGGTTTCTATCGGCTAGGGTTTCTATCGGCTAGGGTTTCTATCGGCTAGGGTTTCTATCGGCTAGGGTTTCTATCGGCTAGGGTTTCTATCGGCTAGGGTTTCTATCGGCTAGGGTTTCTATCGGCTAGGGTTTCTATCGGCTAGGGTTTCTATCGGCTAGGGTTTCTATCGGCTAGGGTTTCTATCGGCTAGGGTTTCTATCGGCTAGGGTTTCTATCGGCTAGGGTTTCTATCGGCTAGGGTTTCTATCGGCTAGGGTTTCTATCGGCTAGGGTTTCTATCGGCTAGGGTTTCTATCGGCTAGGGTTTCTATCGGCTAGGGTTTCTATCGGCTAGGGTTTCTATCGGCTAGGGTTTCTATCGGCTAGGGTTTCTATCGGCTAGGGTTTCTATCGGCTAGGGTTTCTATCGGCTAGGGTTTCTATCGGCTAGGGTTTCTATCGGCTAGGGTTTCTATCGGCTAGGGTTTCTATCGGCTAGGGTTTCTATCGGCTAGGGTTTCTATCGGCTAGGGTTTCTATCGGCTAGGGTTTCTATCGGCTAGGGTTTCTATCGGCTAGGGTTTCTATCGGCTAGGGTTTCTATCGGCTAGGGTTTCTATCGGCTAGGGTTTCTATCGGCTAGGGTTTCTATCGGCTAGGGTTTCTATCGGCTAGGGTTTCTATCGGCTAGGGTTTCTATCGGCTAGGGTTTCTATCGGCTAGGGTTTCTATCGGCTAGGGTTTCTATCGGCTAGGGTTTCTATCGGCTAGGGTTTCTATCGGCTAGGGTTTCTATCGGCTAGGGTTTCTATCGGCTAGGGTTTCTATCGGCTAGGGTTTCTATCGGCTAGGGTTTCTATCGGCTAGGGTTTCTATCGGCTAGGGTTTCTATCGGCTAGGGTTTCTATCGGCTAGGGTTTCTATCGGCTAGGGTTTCTATCGGCTAGGGTTTCTATCGGCTAGGGTTTCTATCGGCTAGGGTTTCTATCGGCTAGGGTTTCTATCGGCTAGGGTTTCTATCGGCTAGGGTTTCTATCGGCTAGGGTTTCTATCGGCTAGGGTTTCTATCGGCTAGGGTTTCTATCGGCTAGGGTTTCTATCGGCTAGGGTTTCTATCGGCTAGGGTTTCTATCGGCTAGGGTTTCTATCGGCTAGGGTTTCTATCGGCTAGGGTTTCTATCGGCTAGGGTTTCTATCGGCTAGGGTTTCTATCGGCTAGGGTTTCTATCGGCTAGGGTTTCTATCGGCTAGGGTTTCTATCGGCTAGGGTTTCTATCGGCTAGGGTTTCTATCGGCTAGGGTTTCTATCGGCTAGGGTTTCTATCGGCTAGGGTTTCTATCGGCTAGGGTTTCTATCGGCTAGGGTTTCTATCGGCTAGGGTTTCTATCGGCTAGGGTTTCTATCGGCTAGGGTTTCTATCGGCTAGGGTTTCTATCGGCTAGGGTTTCTATCGGCTAGGGTTTCTATCGGCTAGGGTTTCTATCGGCTAGGGTTTCTATCGGCTAGGGTTTCTATCGGCTAGGGTTTCTATCGGCTAGGGTTTCTATCGGCTAGGGTTTCTATCGGCTAGGGTTTCTATCGGCTAGGGTTTCTATCGGCTAGGGTTTCTATCGGCTAGGGTTTCTATCGGCTAGGGTTTCTATCGGCTAGGGTTTCTATCGGCTAGGGTTTCTATCGGCTAGGGTTTCTATCGGCTAGGGTTTCTATCGGCTAGGGTTTCTATCGGCTAGGGTTTCTATCGGCTAGGGTTTCTATCGGCTAGGGTTTCTATCGGCTAGGGTTTCTATCGGCTAGGGTTTCTATCGGCTAGGGTTTCTATCGGCTAGGGTTTCTATCGGCTAGGGTTTCTATCGGCTAGGGTTTCTATCGGCTAGGGTTTCTATCGGCTAGGGTTTCTATCGGCTAGGGTTTCTATCGGCTAGGGTTTCTATCGGCTAGGGTTTCTATCGGCTAGGGTTTCTATCGGCTAGGGTTTCTATCGGCTAGGGTTTCTATCGGCTAGGGTTTCTATCGGCTAGGGTTTCTATCGGCTAGGGTTTCTATCGGCTAGGGTTTCTATCGGCTAGGGTTTCTATCGGCTAGGGTTTCTATCGGCTAGGGTTTCTATCGGCTAGGGTTTCTATCGGCTAGGGTTTCTATCGGCTAGGGTTTCTATCGGCTAGGGTTTCTATCGGCTAGGGTTTCTATCGGCTAGGGTTTCTATCGGCTAGGGTTTCTATCGGCTAGGGTTTCTATCGGCTAGGGTTTCTATCGGCTAGGGTTTCTATCGGCTAGGGTTTCTATCGGCTAGGGTTTCTATCGGCTAGGGTTTCTATCGGCTAGGGTTTCTATCGGCTAGGGTTTCTATCGGCTAGGGTTTCTATCGGCTAGGGTTTCTATCGGCTAGGGTTTCTATCGGCTAGGGTTTCTATCGGCTAGGGTTTCTATCGGCTAGGGTTTCTATCGGCTAGGGTTTCTATCGGCTAGGGTTTCTATCGGCTAGGGTTTCTATCGGCTAGGGTTTCTATCGGCTAGGGTTTCTATCGGCTAGGGTTTCTATCGGCTAGGGTTTCTATCGGCTAGGGTTTCTATCGGCTAGGGTTTCTATCGGCTAGGGTTTCTATCGGCTAGGGTTTCTATCGGCTAGGGTTTCTATCGGCTAGGGTTTCTATCGGCTAGGGTTTCTATCGGCTAGGGTTTCTATCGGCTAGGGTTTCTATCGGCTAGGGTTTCTATCGGCTAGGGTTTCTATCGGCTAGGGTTTCTATCGGCTAGGGTTTCTATCGGCTAGGGTTTCTATCGGCTAGGGTTTCTATCGGCTAGGGTTTCTATCGGCTAGGGTTTCTATCGGCTAGGGTTTCTATCGGCTAGGGTTTCTATCGGCTAGGGTTTCTATCGGCTAGGGTTTCTATCGGCTAGGGTTTCTATCGGCTAGGGTTTCTATCGGCTAGGGTTTCTATCGGCTAGGGTTTCTATCGGCTAGGGTTTCTATCGGCTAGGGTTTCTATCGGCTAGGGTTTCTATCGGCTAGGGTTTCTATCGGCTAGGGTTTCTATCGGCTAGGGTTTCTATCGGCTAGGGTTTCTATCGGCTAGGGTTTCTATCGGCTAGGGTTTCTATCGGCTAGGGTTTCTATCGGCTAGGGTTTCTATCGGCTAGGGTTTCTATCGGCTAGGGTTTCTATCGGCTAGGGTTTCTATCGGCTAGGGTTTCTATCGGCTAGGGTTTCTATCGGCTAGGGTTTCTATCGGCTAGGGTTTCTATCGGCTAGGGTTTCTATCGGCTAGGGTTTCTATCGGCTAGGGTTTCTATCGGCTAGGGTTTCTATCGGCTAGGGTTTCTATCGGCTAGGGTTTCTATCGGCTAGGGTTTCTATCGGCTAGGGTTTCTATCGGCTAGGGTTTCTATCGGCTAGGGTTTCTATCGGCTAGGGTTTCTATCGGCTAGGGTTTCTATCGGCTAGGGTTTCTATCGGCTAGGGTTTCTATCGGCTAGGGTTTCTATCGGCTAGGGTTTCTATCGGCTAGGGTTTCTATCGGCTAGGGTTTCTATCGGCTAGGGTTTCTATCGGCTAGGGTTTCTATCGGCTAGGGTTTCTATCGGCTAGGGTTTCTATCGGCTAGGGTTTCTATCGGCTAGGGTTTCTATCGGCTAGGGTTTCTATCGGCTAGGGTTTCTATCGGCTAGGGTTTCTATCGGCTAGGGTTTCTATCGGCTAGGGTTTCTATCGGCTAGGGTTTCTATCGGCTAGGGTTTCTATCGGCTAGGGTTTCTATCGGCTAGGGTTTCTATCGGCTAGGGTTTCTATCGGCTAGGGTTTCTATCGGCTAGGGTTTCTATCGGCTAGGGTTTCTATCGGCTAGGGTTTCTATCGGCTAGGGTTTCTATCGGCTAGGGTTTCTATCGGCTAGGGTTTCTATCGGCTAGGGTTTCTATCGGCTAGGGTTTCTATCGGCTAGGGTTTCTATCGGCTAGGGTTTCTATCGGCTAGGGTTTCTATCGGCTAGGGTTTCTATCGGCTAGGGTTTCTATCGGCTAGGGTTTCTATCGGCTAGGGTTTCTATCGGCTAGGGTTTCTATCGGCTAGGGTTTCTATCGGCTAGGGTTTCTATCGGCTAGGGTTTCTATCGGCTAGGGTTTCTATCGGCTAGGGTTTCTATCGGCTAGGGTTTCTATCGGCTAGGGTTTCTATCGGCTAGGGTTTCTATCGGCTAGGGTTTCTATCGGCTAGGGTTTCTATCGGCTAGGGTTTCTATCGGCTAGGGTTTCTATCGGCTAGGGTTTCTATCGGCTAGGGTTTCTATCGGCTAGGGTTTCTATCGGCTAGGGTTTCTATCGGCTAGGGTTTCTATCGGCTAGGGTTTCTATCGGCTAGGGTTTCTATCGGCTAGGGTTTCTATCGGCTAGGGTTTCTATCGGCTAGGGTTTCTATCGGCTAGGGTTTCTATCGGCTAGGGTTTCTATCGGCTAGGGTTTCTATCGGCTAGGGTTTCTATCGGCTAGGGTTTCTATCGGCTAGGGTTTCTATCGGCTAGGGTTTCTATCGGCTAGGGTTTCTATCGGCTAGGGTTTCTATCGGCTAGGGTTTCTATCGGCTAGGGTTTCTATCGGCTAGGGTTTCTATCGGCTAGGGTTTCTATCGGCTAGGGTTTCTATCGGCTAGGGTTTCTATCGGCTAGGGTTTCTATCGGCTAGGGTTTCTATCGGCTAGGGTTTCTATCGGCTAGGGTTTCTATCGGCTAGGGTTTCTATCGGCTAGGGTTTCTATCGGCTAGGGTTTCTATCGGCTAGGGTTTCTATCGGCTAGGGTTTCTATCGGCTAGGGTTTCTATCGGCTAGGGTTTCTATCGGCTAGGGTTTCTATCGGCTAGGGTTTCTATCGGCTAGGGTTTCTATCGGCTAGGGTTTCTATCGGCTAGGGTTTCTATCGGCTAGGGTTTCTATCGGCTAGGGTTTCTATCGGCTAGGGTTTCTATCGGCTAGGGTTTCTATCGGCTAGGGTTTCTATCGGCTAGGGTTTCTATCGGCTAGGGTTTCTATCGGCTAGGGTTTCTATCGGCTAGGGTTAGGGTTAGGGTTAGGGTTCGGGTTAGGGTTCGGGTTCGGGTTAGGGTTCGGGTTAGGGTTCGGGTTAGGGTTAGGGTTAGGGTTCGGGTTAGGGTTAG
>NW_027664916.1:5000-57500 GCF_963921795.1 Nannobrachium achirus
AAGCATTTTTTAATATAGTGAAAATAGCAGATCTACAAGCTCACAACGGGCAAATACATATGTTTTTAAAAAAAAAACCTTAGAAGGATTTGAAATATTCAAAAACTTGCTAAAATGTTCTAGATTTTTTATAAAATAGCAGATCTACAGGCTCGCAAAGCGGCACTCGGTGCCGCGCTGTGAGCTTGTAGATCTGCTATTTTTCAATAGTTAAAGCACAAAATAATGAATGAAGAACATTCATGGGGGGCCTGCAGTGAATCCTTGTGTGTGTGTGTGTGTGTGTGTGTGTGTGTGTGTGTGTGTGTGTGTGTGTGTGTGTGTGTGTGTGTGTGTGTGTGTGTGTGTGTGTTCGTGTGCGTGTGTGTGTGTGTGTGTGTGTGTGTGTGTGTGTGTGTTCTGCCTATCTCCTCTCCTCTCCTTTTTCTTTTCTTATTTTTTAACAAATGTTACTGGAAATCACAGATCTACAAACGCAGCATGCTTTAAATAGTGAAAATAGCAGATATACAAGCTATACGTCACACCTTACTGCGTTGTGAGCTTATAGATCTACTGTAATATTAAAGATCTAAATATTGTTACTGTCTGCAGAAACCTTGTCTCCTTTTCATAAATTAAAAGTATCTTGCACAAAATTATAGAAAATAGCCGATCTACAAGCTCACAATGCGTAAGTGTGTTTGACGCAGTGTGTGTGTGTGTGTGTGTGTGTGTGTGTGTGTGTGTGTGTGTGTGTGTGTGTGTGTGTGTGTGTGTGTGCGTGCGCGCGTGCGCGCGTGCGTGCGTGCGCGTGCGTGTGTGTGCGCGTTTTGTGTGTGTTTTTTCTGCCTATCTCCTCTCCTCCCCCTTTTCTTTTCTCATTTTTTAACAAATTTTACTGGAAATCACAGATCTACAAACGCAGTGAGCCCCCAAAAGCATCTTTTTTCCCCACTGATGTTCTTGGAAATAACAAATCTCCAAGCGCATTATGAGTCTATGTGCTTTCGCTCCCCAAAAATCTAAACATTTTTCAAAAAATAGTGAAAATAGCTGATCTACAAGCTCACAACGCCTCGCATCGCGAGGCGTTGTGAGCTTGTAGATCGGCTATTTTCACTATTTTAAACAGTTTTAAAAATAATAATAATAAAATGGACATACAAGGTTTCCACCTGACAACAACCTTACAATACATCATATTATATTTGTATATTATTTATGAAGTTAGATTGTAATCTGGTGTTGTGTTGTGTTGTTGTTGTCTCATCAGATGTGTGTGAACTCACACTGGATCCTAACACAGCATACAACTACCTCGCTCTGACTGACAACAACAGGAAGGCGACACTGGTGGAGAAGAACCAGGGACGTCCAGACCATCAGGACAGATTTACCTACTATAACCAGGTTCTGTGTAGAGAGAGTCTGACTGGACGCAGTTACTGGGAGGTAGAGTGGAGTGGAGTGGTTCATATAGCAGTGACACACAGAGGGATCAACAGGAAAGGAAATGGTGATGACTGTGTGTTAGGACACAATGCATTGTCATGGAGGCTGGACTGTTATGATGGTGACAACAGTTACTCTGTCTGGCACAATAAGGAGGAGACTAAACTCTCTGTCCGTCCCTCTGACTCTGTCCTCCGTCTCCGTCGCTCCAACAGAGTAGCGGTGTACGTCGACTGTCCCGCTGGCACTCTGTCCTTCTACAGAGTGTCCTCTGACACACTGAAACACATGCATACCTTTCAGTGCTCGTTCACTGGACCTCTCTGTGCTGGGTTCAGGTTCTGGGGCAGGTATGGTTCCTCAGTGTCTCTGTGTCAGATCTAGAGGTTCACTAACTTCCTGTTCTCCTGGAGGAACCACTCTGCTGCTGAAATGATAGTTCACTATGTACACACACACACACACACACACACACACACACACACACACACACACGCGCACACGCACACGCACACACACACGCACACGCTTGCGTGCGCACACACACACACACACACACACACACACACGCACGCACGCACGCACGCACGCACGCGCGCACTCACACACACACACACACACACTCTCTCTCCCCAGTAAACACACACTACACATAGTAAACGGCAGCTTGTAGATCTGCTGTTTTTCCCGCTTTTATGCCTCACACTACAGATATATAGTTGAACGTTTTGCTTGGTAATTCAATGTAATCTCAATGGAAAGCAGCTTTAAAGATGCAGGACACACAAAGAACAAAGCTTTGAAAGCTTTAAAGCTGCTTTCCATTGAGATTACATTGAATTACCAAGCAAAACGTTCAACTATATATCTGTAGTGTGAATGAGGCATAAGGCCTGTTGATGTACAGTGTGTGTGTTCCTCTCCTCTCCTCTCCTCTCCTCTCCTCTCCTCTCCTCTCCTCTCCTCTCTCTTACTGTATCTTCCTCTCCTCTCCTCTCCTCTCTATTACTGTATCTTCCTCTCCTCTCCTCTCCTCTCCTCTCCTCTCCTCTCCTCTCCTCTCCTCTCCTCTCTCTTACTGTATCTTCCTCTCCTCTCCTCTCCTCTCTATTTACTGTATCTTCCTCTCCTCTCCTCTCCTCTCCTCTCCTCTCCTCTCCTCTCCTCTCCTCTCCTCTCCTCTCCTCTCCTCTCCTCTCTCTTACTGTATCTTCCTCTCCTCTCCTCTCCTCTCTCTTACTGTATCTTCCTCTCCTCTCCTCTCCTCTCCTCTCCTCTCCTCTCCTCTCCTCTCCTCTCCTCTCCTCTCTCTTACTGTATCTTCCTCTCCTCTCCTCTCCTCTCCTCTCCTCTCCTCTCCTCTCCTCTCCTCTCCTCTCTCTTACTGTATCTTCCTCTCCTCTCCTCTCCTCTCCTCTCCTCTCCTCTCCTCTCCTCTCCTCTCTCTTACTGTATCTTCCTCTCCTCTCCTCTCCTCTCCTCTCCTCTCCTCTCCTCTCCTCTCCTCTCCTCTCTCTTACTGTATCTTCCTCTCCTCTCCTCTCCTCTCCTCTCCTCTCCTCTCCTCTCCTCTCTCTTACTGTATCTTCCTCTCCTCTCCTCTCCTCTCCTCTCCTCTCCTCTCCTCTCTCTTACTGTATCTTCCTCTCCTCTCCTCTCCTCTCCTCTCCTCTCCTCTCCTCTCCTCTCCTCTCCTCTCCTCTCCTCTCTCTTACTGTATCTTCCTCTCCTCTCCTCTCCTCTCCTCTCCTCTCCTCTCCTCTCCTCTCCTCTCCTCATTGTATATGCGTTAAACAATTTACAAAGAATTAAGGATTGAAACCATTTCAGAATAGCAGATCTACAAGCTCACAACGCGGCGCATTGTCAATGTGTGTACTGACGACATCACAGTGTACTGATGACATCACAGTGATGACATGGTGTGTCAAAGTCAGTGTAAAAGCAGCCTCGCTTCCCAGGCTTTGATTGGCGTTAGGCGTGTGCGTCACAACTAGGGGTGCCACGGTTCAATCAGCACACGGTTCGGTTCGTATCTCGGTTTTTGGCTCACGGTTTTGGTACGGTTTGGGTACAGTAAAAATTTTAAATGAAAAAATAAAGAATCCAAAATGTTCAGTTAATTTTAAAGATGGGGTGCAATCGTTAAATTGTTTCCCCCCTAAAACATGATAATCAGTTGTTATGATTATACTAGGAGGAAGGATTTCTCCAAAAAAAAGTGTACAGAAAGAGTTAAAATTATGTTTTTATGTGGCCACACCCCAAAAAATTAAGAAATTCGGTTCATTCGGTATGGGCTGTTAGGTTCGCTACAGGGCCATTCGGTTCGGTATACCGGTTAGGTTCAGTATTGTGGCACTCCTAGTCACAACATGGAGCATGGTGTGTATGGATGAGGTCACATGTGAGGTCACATGGTGTGTATTGATGAGGTCACATGGTGTGTATTGATGACATCACAGTGAGGTCAGATTGACACCTCTTCCATCAGAAGAGCGTCTATCTTCAGTCAGAGACTCTTCTCCAGCATTTACTGTAAACCATGCAGCAGTCATATCTGCCATGTGTTTGCTCAGATGGAATGTAAATAACCTACGATTTTATCCATTTATGGTCCTCTATCAAAGCCATGTCTTTGGTCACATGTAAACAGGGGTGTCACAAGGGGGGGGGGGGGGGGGTAGAGTGGGACTGAGTTACCAGGGCCCAAGGTGGAGGGGCCTTAATTATTTTATATACTTTAACTATTGAAAAATAGCAGATATACAAGCTCACAGCGCGGCACCGAGTGCCGCACTGCGAGCTTGTAGATCTGCTATTTTTGAAAAGTCGTGAAAATGTGTGGAAATCTTTGAATATAATGTGTTTTTATTAAGCGACCATTTGTAACTCAAATTCAGCTTATATCAGAAACATACAGTAGCGTTTTCAAAAAACCTTAGAAGGATTTGAAATATTCAAAGACTTGCACAAATGTTCACGATTTAAAAAAAAATAGCAGATCTACAAGCTCGCAGCGCGGCACTCGGTGCCGCGCTGTGAGCTTGTATATCTGCTATTTTTCAATATTTAAAGCACCGAGTGCCGCACTGCGAGCTTGTAGATCTGCTATTTTTGAAAAGTCGTGAAAATGTGTGGAAATCTTTGAATATAATGTGTTTTTATTAAGCGACCATTTGTAACTCAAATTCAGCTTATATCAGAAACATACAGTAGCGTTTTCAAAAAACCTTAGAAGGATTTGAAATGTTCAAAGACTTGCACAAATGTTCACGATTTAAAAAAAAAATAGCAGATCTACAAGCTCGCAGCGCGGCACTCGGTGCCGCGCTGTGAGCTTGTATATCTGCTATTTTTCAATATTTAAAGCACAAAATAACGCGTGATAATGCGTTCCTGCAGTCTAAATGGGTTAAACCCCCTCCTCCCCCCATGAATGTTCTTCATGGGGGGCCCACAGTGAATCCTTGTACCTAGGGCCCAGAATTTGGTGTGACACCCCTGCATGTGTAATGTAATGAAGCTATGCTTATCAAAGCAATGTCTTTGGTCAGATGTAATGTAAATAATATGATTTCATCCATATATGGTGCTTTATCAAAGCCTTGTGTTTGGTCAAATATAATGTAATGTAATGTAATGAAATAAGATGTCATTGATGTATTGTCTGATGGACAGTGAGATGGTTGTACAATTTTGTGCTCATTAACTCTTATGTAATGCTTTGTGCAGCCCTATGGTAACCTGTGTATCTTTAGTGACATGATTTCTAATAAACACATGAGAAAGACTCCTTGTTTTGCTGAGTGGAATCCTTCACTGGTGGAAAAAGTAGGCCTACTCACATTTCTAACTTGAGTAAAAGTGTCAATACTGTATTGTAGAAATACTCTGTTAGGGTGCACTCACACCAAAGTACCTATGAAAGTGGAATCCGCGTTCCGCCAATGCATTTCAATGAGAGTGAGGCGGTTTCATGCCAGCAGAGGATTTCTGCAAAAAAACGCTCCCTTATAGAAATGCATTGGCGGAACGCGGATTCCACTCTCATAGGTATTTTGGTGTGAGGGCACCCTTACAAGTAAATGTCCGGAAATTCAAAATGTACTTGAGTAAAAGTATGAAAGTGTTGACATCAAAATGTAGGCTACTTAAAGTACGAAAAGCAAAGATACATGTTTGAAAATGGCAGATCTACAAGCTCACAACGCGTCGCAATGCGGCACGTTGTGAGCTTGTAGAGTTGCCATTTTCAAATAGCCATGGTATAAAATAGGGCTACAGTGATTTATGTATGTTTTCTAATATTAATCATTTATATCTGTAAAGTAACTAGTAACTTAAGTATTCAAATAAATGTAGTGGAGTTAATTGTACAATATTTAGACCTGAGTCTGTAGTGGAGTAGAAGTAAAAATATTGGAAATTGGAAAGTAAACTACAATTAACAAAAAAAAAAAAAAAACTTAAGTAAATGTACTTAGTTACTTTACACCACTGGAATCTTTATACATGAATGTAATAATACTAATATTACACACGATGCTTCATAAATGAATAATAACCACACAATGATTTTATATAAGTGAAAGTAATATTTATAGGCTATAATAATAATGATAGTAATAATTACTACACACCTCTAGATTGAGCTCAGTGGAGCAACTACTTAAGTACATGTGGTCTAATAGTGCTGAAGAGTAACTAAATTAATTAACATACTCAAGTACTGAACTTAAATCATCACTATGTAGTTTGGGGTATCATTGGCCACTTTGGACACAAACAACAAGGCAGCCAAACGCCTTTGACTTCATTAAGAGTCTATACATATACAGTATGGAAGGATGATTGTTATCGCTTAAACACGTACATTTATAGTGTCGTGGGACATACTATACTATATAGTTGTTAAAAAGTTGCATAGTGCTGCTTTAGGTGCTATTTATCTGGACCTTTTAGTGTTGTTGTTCTGGCACCCCCTGGTGTTCAATCTGTAACCACAAAACATGTCTAGATGTCTTTAGTCTCTTGATTACAGACTTCTGCATTGTTGCAAATAAGGGAAAAGAGCGACAGAACGTTTCCCTGACGATGGCTAGCCAGATTGAGATGTCTTTAATACAATCCATACAAATATCATATTATGACGGGACTGTTGTCAAGGTAAGGCAAGGAGGACAGCAGCCATATTACTTCCTTCACATGTCTTAAGTATTTGGCCACAAATATTTTCTTCCAGGGACCCCCAGAAGCAAATATGTTGGCTTTAAAATATATTCAAAGATTTTCACAAAACTTCAGGGTTTTTCAATAAATGGGTAAAATAACCTCAGGGTGGACCTGTTGTCACAGCCCCTGTAGTCTGCCTACTGTGGTTGTAGGATTCTCCTGTCAAACTGACTTCCCACAGGTCCTGCTGATTGCCAATTGGGGGCATTGGGAGCATCTGGACGGTGTTCCCAGCCAGGGAGCACTATAAAAGGCTGGGTGTGGCCACACTCAGTCAAAGATATTTAATAATGAAGATAGCTCATCCTCATTGGATCCACTAGAGTGCGACATGGTACACAAATCCTACAAATTGACTCCTAAGTGGGCGCCGGCTCTGACTGCAAATCTCGAGCACGTCCTGTTTACTGGTGCTATAGATCCCGCGAGAGTGTGTTGCTGGGGGACAGCTAAAGAGCAGTAATAAAGTTGATTTTCTCCTTTGTTGTGTCGATGAAAAAAGCCACTTTAGTATGACAATTTTGTTAATATTATGTGGCTTGTGATGATCAGGTCCAATATTTAGTTCAGTGAGCATAGCTTCCAAACTATTATTTTGATCTGTGTTCACGTTAGCTCTCTCATTGTAAATGAATAGACTCCAACCTGCTTCCGCCTCCTAAAAAGGTGTCCCCCCTACGTCATGCAGAAACGGGAAGTACGGGTCTTTTGCACCCTCTTGCTATCGCCCTCTTGGACTCAGTCTCTCTCTCCTGCCATGAGACCAGCAGCATTTTGGGTTTCTTAGCCCAACCTTTGGTTTGCACCATTCAACATCCCCACACTACACTTTCCACACATCCACCTACTGCTGACACTACTGATTACACTGATTCACACACCCCATAGGATTATTTGTTGCAACTTTACCTTTGTTTATACTGTAAATAAATGTATTACTTTGTGCACTTTACAAGCCGCGTCCCTCTCCTTTTGTTATGGCCTAAGAGCCGTGGTCATGACACCGTAGGCCTACATAAAACTCAGTTAAAAACCATATTCTAACCTGTGGCAAACAGAAAGAGTTCAAAACCAAAACAAAGGCCACCCACCCCTACAATACCAACTGGCTGTAAAACTAACCCATGTTAAAACTAGTCACTCAAAACGGGTCCGCATCAGAGTTCCGACGGTCCGGTATTCCGACACTAAAACTATAACCCTAACTCTACCCCCAACCCTAAACCTAACCTCAGTAAACCTTACCTCAGTAACTAACCTGCCAACGCTAAGTAACTAACCTGCCTTACGCTAAGTAACTAACCTGCCTTACGCTAAGTAACTAACCTGCCTTACGCTAAGTAACTAACCTGCCGACCATGTCGGAACAGCGGATAGTCGGGATAGTGAGCGCTTCCCACTCAAAACACCATATAAAGCCACTGGTGTTGTTTTGAAGCTGGTTAGAAGAAAGACGCCGGAAGCTCCGGTGGCAGCCATCTTTATAGACACCAGCCTGGTCACATGAGCCAATCACCAGTAGCTCCACCTGTTGATTAACCACTCACCCATCATTCACACCAGCTGGTATTCACTCAGTCACTCCTCACCACTCACTCACACACTCACTCACTCTCACACACACACACACACACACAAAATGAGGGGAAAATTACATTAGGCTAAACATTATGACATTACAATCAACGCAGTGATCACATGTTACTGTAACAGCAGGACTACAGAGGCCTATATGGACACACACACGCACACACACACGCGCGCGCGCACACGCACACACACACACACACACACACACACACACACACACACACACACACACACACACACACACCAATGATGGAGGAAAGCATGCTCATCAGGAGCAGTTAGGGGTTCAGTGTCTTTCTTGCTCAAGGACTCTTCCACACTGACTCAGAGGAAGCCAGGCGTTGAACCGGGCACCGCACTTTCCTTCAGTTTCTCTACGGCTCCTGAACCACTGTAATTGCAGGTAATGTTTTAACCCTTGCACTCAACTAAACAGTCAACATCAGCTCTGAACTTGAGGTGAATGAATTTGCAGTTTTCAATTCAATTGCAGCTAAAAGCCACTAGATGTCACCAGAGTTACATGCAGGAGATGTGAGGGTATGAAAAGAAGATCTTGGCTGCAACTTTGCCAGTGTGTGTTTGTGCGTGTGTGCATCTGTTACTCATGCATTAAACCAGGTAATTTCACTAGACTAAAGGTTCCATTATATATTACGGAGGCCAGGTTGAACACTAAACATATTCTCAGACAGAGGTAAAGATCAGCAGAAAACAATGAAACAAAGATGTTTAATAGCAAAGACATTTAATACAGGGTTCTTCAGAGTGGGTGTCGTAGTGGCACCCTAGGGTGCGTGGCACAGGTCCAGGGGTGCCTCAGAATCCTTTGATATTATTTGGAATTCATCAACATCACTTCAGTTGAACCACTTTAAACTGACCTGAGTTGCACTGCACTTGGTATCACCAACTCTTTTCACCAGAAATAGCAGATCTACAAGCTCACAACGTTCGGAAACAGATATTCTCTGAAGTTCCCTCCTGACCTAAACTGTATTTTAGGGGGAAAGATTTAAATATTTGACATGACAGCCGGGGATCCAGTCCCTCAAAATAGGAGAGGACCTGTGATGTTCTGCCGCACTTTTTATTTCTGTTTTATCTATTAGTCTGGTCATTAAGGTCCACAGAATGAGAGGCCTGCTCTGCCGGAAACATCGCGAAAAAAAGTTAGGCACATTTGTATATTCACTGTCCCATTGACTCCACTACACACAGGAACAGTAAAATATTTAAAAGAAACAATCTGCTTTAAGTAGCATGTGAGGGGTCAAACTGGAGGGTTTTCATGATTCTGAATCCATTGCAAGCATTTGTTTTGCACAAAAAACATTCATTGGGCTAGAAAACGGACCAACAAAGTGTGAAAATTGATGAGTCATCACTTTTCACAGTCATCACAGTGATGAGTCATCACTTTTCACACTTTTGTTGGTTTGTTTTCTAGCTCAAGGAATTGTTTTTGTGCAAAACAAATGCTTGCAATGGATTCAGAATCATGAAAACCCTCCAGTCTGACCCCTCACATGCTACTTAAAGCAGATTTTTTTCTTTTTTATAATATATTTCCTTTCCTGTGTAGTGGAGTCAATGGGACAGTGAATATACAAATGGCCATAACTTTTTTTCGCGATGTTTCCAGCAGAGCAGGCCTCTCATTCTGTGGACCTTAATGACCAAATTAATAGATAAAACAGAAATAAAAAGTGCGGCAGAGCATCACAGGTTCAACCCTATTCCTTGAGCTTTTGGGCATGTGGAATTGTGGATCCCCGACCCCGACTATAAGTAACAATGGAATCCAGGGGTGGCGTGGATGAAATAGATATTCAAAGGGGTGACCTGAGCCAAAAGTGTTTGAGAACCACAAATAAATATCTCAGTGTCAATATTGCACTAGATGTACTCCGTTACAAGTAAATGTCCAGAATTCTAAATGTACTTGAGTAAAAGTATGGAAGTGTTGGCATCAAAATGGACTTAAAGTACCAAAAGTAAAAGTACTAAATGTTTGAAAATAGCAGATCTACAAGCTCACAACGTGTCGCGATGCGACCCGTTGTGAGCTTGTAGATCTGCTATTTTCAAATAGCCTAAGAATAAAATAGGGCCAAAGTGGGTTAATGTGTGTTTCATAATATTATAATTTACACCTGCAAGCAAAGTAACTAGTAACTAAAGTTTTCAAATAAATGTAGTGGAGTAAAAGTACAATATTTGGAATCCGAGATCTAGTGGAGTAGAAATAAAAGTATTGTAAATGGGAAATACTCAAGTAAAGTACAAATACCTCAAAATTGTACTTAAGTACAGTACTTAAGTAAATCTATTAAGTTACTTTACACCACTGCACACACACACACACACGCACACGCACACGCACACGCACACACACACACACACACACACACACACACACACACACACACACACACACACACACGCTGTTGCCCACATGTTGCAGCCCCGCCTCTCCCTCAAAGTGCTGCAGCAGATCAAATGATTGTCCTTCCTCTTTTCATCTCTCTAGCATCATGTGGCCTCAATGTATTCAGAACAGAACCAGAAAACACCATCGCCGTTTAGAAATACCTCACATTGGAGGCAAATTAACAATAACATCTGCTAACGTATCGGCTAATGTTACACTATAACTGTACTTTGCACCAGCAGTACAATCAAAATGTATGACAGGGGATGAGTTTAACCAGCAGTATGATGATGATGATGATGATGATGATAATGAATTTTATTTCACAAAGCGCTGCACAGAGCAAGGTTAACACCAACATGCTTTTGGTTTCCTGGTATATACTGTATAATAACAGCAAAACAAATCAAATATAAAATATAATAATAATAATAATAATGACAGACAGATCAATAAAGGCTCTGTCAGATAATCCCACATTTAATGGTAACATGTCATTAGGTCGAACACCCTTTAGGTCCGACCACCAAAACCTAACCTTAACCCTAACCTCAGTAACCGTGACGCGGGTGACTGATTATCTAACCTGCCGACGCTGTTCGACGCTGTTCAACTATACTATAGTGCAGCAGCACTATAGTAGGCCTATAGTTGTAGTGTTGTCACAAATACCTACATGTTATAGCCTGATTATCCATTCATAATCATATGTAGTTATTGATATGACTCTCCCTGTTCTATGACAGATCAACGGATACAAATGCAACACAGGCTACAGCAGGACTACTCAACTTAATGTGGCTCAGGGAATACTCAGTAAAATACCAAAAGTCCAAGCTAAAAATGTTGGCCCTATTTTGGCGTTTAGACAATGATTTTGTAACACACTACATGACCGTTCTAAACAGTAAGGAAACACACAACAAACAGACACATTTCCATCTATAAGACCAAACCTTATTGAACAAAAAGATTGTCATTGAATTATTAATGATGACATTATGACGTTTCTTCTTTTGGAACAAACAAAATAACCAAAAAGTCTTGGATAAGACAAGACAATAAATAACTTGGAGAGAATGGTAGGACCATGACTTGTCATACAGACATGCAGCAGGGGCCGCATGTGGTCCACGGGCCACATGTTGAATAGAGCTGCGCTACACTGACACAAATACATGCATGTGCACATGAACACATGTTGCAGCCCCGCCCCCGCCTCTCACTCAAAGTGCTGCTCAAATGGTTGTCCTTCCTCTTTCCATCTCTCTGGCATCATGTGGCCTCAATGTTTTCAGAACAGAACCAGGAAACACCATCGCTGTTTAGAAATACCTCACATTGGAGGCAAATTAACAATAACATCTGCTAACGTATTGGCTAATGTTGCACTACTGTACTTTACACCGTCAGTACAATGAGATCAGTATGACAGGGGTGAGTTTAACTGAACCAGCCGAATGATGATGATGATGATGATAATGAATTTTATTTCACCTTTCAAAACAAAGTTACAAAGTGCTGCACAGAGCCAGGTTAAAACCAACATACAACATAGTATGAGTTATAGCATGAGTTATAGCATGAGTTATAGCATGAGTTTAACTGAACCAGCAGTAGAATGATGATAATGATAATGAATTTTATTTCACCTTTCAAAACAAAGTTACAAAGTGCTGCACAGAGCCAGGTTAAAACCAACATACAACACAGAATGAGTTATAGCATGAGTTATAGCATGAGTTATAGCATGAGTTTAACTGAACCAGCAGTAGAATGATGATAATGATAATGAATTTTATTTCACCTTTCAAAACAAAGTTACAAAGTGCTGCACAGAGCCAGGTTAAAACCAACATACAACACAGAATGAGTTATAGCATGAGTTATAGCATGAGTTATAGCATGAGTTTAACTGAACCAGCAGTAGAATGATGATAATGATAATGAATTTTATTTCACCTTTCAAAACAAAGTTACAAAGTGCTGCACAGAGCGAGGTTAAAACCAACATACAACATAGTATGAGTTATAGCATGAGTTATAGCATGAGTTATAGCATGAGTTTAACTGAACCAGCAGTAGAATGATGATAATGATAATGAATTTTATTTCACCTTTCAAAACAAAGTTACAAAGTGCTGCACAGAGCCAGGTTAAAACCAACATACAACATAGTATGAGTTATAGCATGAGTTATAGCATGAGTTATAGCATGAGTTTAACTGAACCAGCAGTAGAATGATGATGATGATAATGAATTTTATTTCACCTTTCAAAACAAAGTTACAAAGTGCTGCACAGAGCCAGGTTAAAACCAACATACAACATAGTAAAAACACGCAAGGTTACAAACAACACACTCAATTTGATTCACTAAAATCAACAAAAAAGTGCGTACTATCACATCAAAGACAAAACACTCATGAAAAACATTTTGGCGTAGAGAGGTGTGTTTTAAGAAGTGACTTAAACAGAGTCAGTGATGAAGCCAGCCTAAGGTGCACCGGCAGTGCATTCCACAATCTGGGTGCCCGGGTAACCAGGTTTGTATTTAAGCCCTTCAAGAGGGCCTTATCTGAGGACCTAAGGATGCACCCTGACTCATAAGGAGGCAGCATAGGCTATCCAGAATATACAGGTAGGTCGGGGCCTGCCTGTGCAGGGCTCTGTAAGTGATGAGCAGAATTTAGAAGTCACATCTGGAGCTTACAGGCAGCCAGTGAAGGGCAGCCAGTAAAGGGGTGATGTGATCTCGTTTTGTTGTGTTTGTGAGCAATCTGGCAGCAGAGTTTTGTATTAGTTGTAGGTGGGATAATGTTCTCTTGCTAAGACCGAAGTAAAGGGAGTTGCAGGAGTCGAGACGTGATGATACGAGGGCCTGAATTACCTTTTGGAGATCAGTGGTTGACAGAAATGACTTTATCTTTGCAATGTTGCTCAGCTGGAAGTAGCAGGATTGGACAACTGTTGTAACTTGCTTATTAAATGATAGGTCTGTGTCAGAAATCCCATCCAGATTATGGGCTGCGGGTGTGATATTTGCAGAAAGGGGACCGAGTTGGGAGTAGAGAGAGATGGTTGAGCTGGTCATGATTAGGGATGGGTATCGTTCACCTTTTAATCGATACGATACCTTTTTCGATACCTAGGAATCGATACGATACCTTTTTCGATAGCATTTTCGATACTTTTTATTTATTATTATTATTTTTATTTGCCTTTTTCTATGGTCTATTTTATAGAAGTTGGATCATTATCATAATAATAAACATTATAGGCTATTCTCGGCTATTTTCACAGTAACAAGTGTAGCCTACTAAAGCAGTCATTAAACTTTCAGTAGCCCAACTGTTACAGATGCTACCGGCAAGGGGTGCATTCAAAAGTATCGAAACAAGGTATCGTTCGTTTTTACATGAACAACGTCAGTGAATCGATACCATTAAAAGTATCGCCGACGATACCCAATCCTAGTCATGATCAATAATATGACAGGGATGAGTTTAGCTGAACCAGCAGTAGAATGGTGATCAATATGTATGACAGGGATGAGTTTAACTGTCACCATTGATCAGCATCATGTAATGAGAATGAATGTATCTGATGATGAGTTTGGTTGGATTGGACTTTACTAGGCACAAGGCACTGGTTTCAAGAACAGCAGTAGGCCTACTCTAAAATAGCAGATTTTGTATATATTAAAAAATATATACAATTACAATTACTGTACAAGTTATAAGCTCACAGCGTGTCACATTTTGCAGCACCAAAAGCTTTTTTTTTTATATCTTGAAAGTGTTTGAAATTTAAACATTTTAACACAAATCTTCTCTTCTGGGGGTCTCTACCACAAATCATTTTCAGACGGGGGTCTGCAGCAAAATATATATTTATCAATTTGGAGGTCCGTGACACGAAAGAAACATTCCTTTAGAAGGCATTTGTGAAATGGGCTCCAGGTCTCAACCCATTAAGACTTTATTACGCAATATTACAGCTTGTAGATCTGCTATTTTTGAAAAATCGTGAACATTTGCGCAAGTCTTTGAATATTTGTGTCTTCTAAAACCTTCTAAGGTTTTTCTATCATCAGAGGTTTTCAAACTTGTTCATGTCAAGGACCTGCAAAACTATAGGTAATATCCAGGCCATGGACCCCCATCTCAAAATATGTTGTTCCAGGGTTCCCCCAGTAGCAAAGATTTGAGTTACAAAGGTTTGCTTTGAAAATGATTCAAAGAGTTGCACACATTTTCACAACTTAAAAATACAAAATAATAGCAGATCTACAAGCTTGCAGCGCGGCACTCGGTGTGACAAAACATTCACAGTCTTTGTTTGAACCTTCTCATCTGTAAATTGATACACCAAATTACATCAATACCTTGACTAGTACAACTGTTATTGAATAGAAAGCAATTTCATTTGCCTTTATCCTGTTTTATTTTGAACTTATTGGCATTGGAGCTGGACTTTTGATATATGTTTTATAAGCAAATGCTGTAGTCAGGGGAAGGGGGTACTTGGTTTCAGAAATCAGTAAAAGGGGGTATTGCAACCAACAAGGTTTGAGAACCAGTGATTTTATACATGTGGAATATGCATGCATTACTGTGTATATACGAATGACAACAACACAGAACCACGTAAAGATGAGGTTTCAACAACCAAATGTATCATCAACACGCAAGTAAATGAAATGCATTCATTTTATCTTCCTTCCTGATGCGTGGTTTCATGCTGGACCACATTGACGTCACAGATGTTGTTCTGCTTGACTTTGAGGAAGAGACGACTCCCTCAGATCAACTCAGACTCTCCTCATCCACGGAGGTGAAGAAACAGATCAACTCAGACTCTCCTCATCCACGGAGGAGAAGAAACAGATCAACTCAGACTCTCCTCATCCACAGAGGAGAAGAAACAGATCATCTCAGACTCTCCACATCCACGGAGGTGAAGAAACAGCGTCTCTTCTTTCAAGGTCTCCTCTGCAGACGAAGGTAAAATTACTGTTTGAATGAAGGCTTTGGTGCCAAATCACCAGTGGTGGAAAAGGTAGTCACATGTAAAAGTATCAATACTGCAATATAGAAATATTATTTTACAAGTAAAAGTCCGGAAAAAATGTACTTGAGTAAAAGTATGAAAGTATTGGCATCAAAATATACTTAAAACACCAAAAGTAAAAGTACAAAATGTTTGAAAAGAGCAGATCTACAAGCTCACAACGTGTCATGATGTGACACGTTGTGAGCTTGTTGATCGTCTATTTTCAAATAGCCTTGGTATAAAATAGGGTTAAAGTGGTTAATGTATGTTTCATAATATTATTATTTATGTATTTATATACAAAGTAGCCTAACTTAAAGGAGCTATAGTCAACTTTTTCATTGTAGGGCCGACACTTTGTTTTCATCGTAGTCTATAGACTAGAATGTAAACAAAGTGTCGGACTGACAATGGCCAAAATGATTATTTTATCATTATTTTACGCTTTTTGTGGTCATTTTTGAATAGAAACACATATATGAAGCTTATTTTTTTATAAATTATTTTCGAAACATTATTTTTATTTTAGCATCCGATTTTCAAGAAAAAGTTGACTATAGCTCCTTAAAGTTTTCAAATCATTGTAGTGGAGTAAAAGTACATTATTTGGATCCGAGACGTAGTGGAGGAAATGTAAAAGTATTGGAAATTGGAAATACTCAAGTAAAGTACAAATACCTCAAACTCGCAAGTACAGTACTTAAGTAAATGTTATGAGTTACTTTACACCACTGGAATTCACCATCCTATATGCAGTGGTTCTCAACCTGTGGGTCGGGACCCCCAGGCCAGGGGGGTCCCCAGATGATTAACTTAATGTGCAACATTGTTGCACATTAAGTATACAAGTGTATTCAGGGTATCTGCACATTTCTAAAGTGACAATTTAAGGGCTTTTTAATTCCTCTAAAATGACAAATTAAACATTGGCCAAATTGTCAAATAAATGTTAGAGGCTGAAATTGTGAAAATAGCAGATCTACATGCTCACAACGCCTTGCAACGCGAGGCGTTGTGAGCATGTAGATCTGCTATTTTCACAATAGAACCGTGTTATACAAAATGTAATGCCTTACCTCTTAGTGCTCGTCAGGATGGGGGGTCCCCAGTTGATTTTTTTGGGGGGTCACAGCCTGAAAAGGTTGAGAACCACTGTCCTATAGCAGGACAACATGTTTGAGTATTATATGGTAATGCATTGCAGTATGAATGTATGAAATGCACATAAGAATATTTAATAGTTACAGAGCAGATGAACAGGTTGAATTAAAGTGAGATAATCAAGGTGAAAACAAGGCTCCAGTCTTGTATGGTGTTTAACATGAACATAAGCTGTGTGGTGTTGCTGTGTCTCTCTGGGGTCCAACCTATGTTCCCCAGGTTCTATGTTCCCCAGGTTCTATGTTCCCCAGGTTCTATGTTCCCCAGGTTCTATGTTCCCCACCTCACAGCATTAGTTTAGTGAGGTTATGGTTAGGGTTAGGGTTAGGGTTAGGGGTAAGGGTAGGTTTAGGTGGTAAGAAAGTGGGGAACAACATAGAACCTGGGGAACATAGAACCTGGGGAACATAGGTACGGTCCCGTGTCTCTCACAGTCCTGTGGTTCACTGTTTCCCAAACAGAGGGTCGGGGCCCATATGTGGGTCGTGGTGGACCAATATGTTTTATGTGTCGCGAGTGAATAGGCTGCCCCTTATTTCTTTGGTTTCCTACCTGTTGTTTATTATTATAATTTTTTTTTAATCCATTAATTGCCTACACCAGAACACCCCTCTGTTTGTGAGCGAAGCTCAGCAATAAAGCCATATCTTGTCACAGTCCGCTCCTGCGTGCTGTGGCTCCACACCATGCATACACACTCAGTCCTCTTACACTGTACTCTGCTTAGGCTTTAGTTCTTTCAGTTTGCAATATGCTTAGAAAAGTCCCTTAAAATTGCAATCCTTTACAATACATGATACGTTAGTAATACTTTTTCCTTGTTGTGTTCTGTCTCGACACTTTATGCAGCCTATATATATATATATTGTTTTAACTTAATTGCTTTGTATGGTTGATTCTCCTGTATTGTTGATTCTTCTTTCTTGTTTGTTTTTTGTCGCTCGGCTGTTACACAACAGTCCTTTTCTTTTTTCTTACTGTCCTGTAACCTTTAACTGCTGTACCTTCTGAGTAACTGAATTTCCCCCGTGGGATAATAAAGGTATCTATCTATCTAGGCTAGATTGTACTGTTGACATTTTTTAGACAAGGTGGACTGAAAGCTTGGGCTGCAAGCCTGCACCTTAGGAGCTTGCGCTGGGTTCTCTTGTCTAGACTGTTGTTATTGAGCTT
This sequence comes from Nannobrachium achirus, assembly GCF_963921795.1. NCBI lineage: Eukaryota > Metazoa > Chordata > Actinopteri > Myctophiformes > Myctophidae > Nannobrachium > Nannobrachium achirus. Next base: position 23,083 of record NW_027664916.1, read on the forward strand.
CACGCCACCCACTTTCTAACTATCTTGTCACGGCCCGCTCCTCGTGACCATTGGACTCTGTTTGTTTTTAGTACTTTTGAGAAGTGGTCCTTTGTACTTTGAGTTTGGGACTTTTGGTTTCTGTTCAGTATCTAATCTTGTATTTTTGCTCCACCATTGTGCCTTTTGGTTTTTGCGTTTTATTTTGTAGTACTGTTTCCTGTCTGCCCCTGTAGTTGTCTCCTGCCTTGTCACACCTTTTGATTTGTTATTGTTCTCCTCCTGTGTCCTGTTGTGCCCCAGCCAATCCCAGTGTTGGTTGGTTGTATCTTTGAGTTCACCTGTGTCTTGTTAGGTCTGTGCTTTTATACTCCCCAGTGTGTTCTGTTCATTGTGGGTTCGTCATCGTAAGCTTTGTGGTAAACCTTGTCTTTAAATATTCTAGCTTTGTAATCTAGTCTTTCTGTATTTTGTGCCTCGTGTTTTTCCCCTTCGTTTTCCCAGTATAGTTTTCCCCTTTCCTGTTGGCCTCCGTTTGTTTAATAAATATCCTAAATCTTCACTGCCTTGCCTGTGCCTGATACGTTCTGCGCCTGAGTCCGACACCTCCGGTACCACATCGTGACATATTAGTCTAGTAAATCTAGGGAAAAAATACACTCAGGTTGGACAAAATTGTATTCTTTAGTTTTTCAACTAATTAGGTCTACTAGCCAGGATAAAAAATCTACCCTGATCTACATGGCAAATACCCACAGCGGCCAAATCAAGTTGGGCTCCCATCAACTTTCTATACAGGAGGAAAATAGCCAGAAAAGTAACCTGCTTTCTTAGTCCTGCCTATATATGGGCGTATCTGGTTTGTTTATGGTTATGTCTGAGCCAGAGTCACATGGATTTAGTCCTGCCTATATATGGGCGTATCTGGTTTGTTTATGGTTATGTCTGAGTCAGAGTGACATGGATTTAGTCCTGCCTATATATGGGCCTATATCTGGTTTGTTTATGGTTATGTCTGAGTCAGTGACGTGGCCGCGGCCGGCCGGCCCACGCTCCAATGTTGCGGGTCCATTTGGTTATGGGGGTCCTTGAAAATAAAACGTCTGAGAACCACTGTCCTCGTGTCGTAGTAAATCAGTGTCTGACATTTTCTGAAGAAAACCTGGAGACTAACTTTCAGTAATTGGGACTTACTGTATGTTCAGAATCAGAACATTACAATGGTGTGTAAAAATATGTAAGCAAGTACCGGTATGTGATGTCTCACTCCTATACTAAGTGTGTTAGCCTGACACTCAGCCTGAATTGTGTAAAAATCAAATCCCACTTTCTTTTCCTACAAAAAATAAAATGTATACCAGTATTTCAAATATGAAAAATCTTTTTGAAATCTATCATTTTATAAATGTTCAAACAAACAAACACATCTAGGAAATTCCATAAATGCAATATAATAATGAAGTAGCTGATCTACAAGCTCTCAACATGGCGTGAAGCGACGGATTGTGGGCTTGTAGATCTGCTGTTTTCACTACTTCCCGGACAAACGTTGCTCTTTTGCGTCACAAGTGAAAAGGTTTGGGAACCACAGAACCAGTGTTCTAATGTATGTACTGTCATAAAACATACATCGGTCTTACTGTATAAATTGCATTGCATTTAACATCATAACAATCAAATCCATAAATCATTGTATTATAGTCATTCAGCATCACAAGCAGGTGGTAGAATGCATGGTGCTAGAGCATTATCCCATACCAGACTGGCTGTGACATCGCAAAATGGCCACCATTGCACACACTACATCTCCCAGAATGCACCACTCCCGTGCTCTGTCTGTTGCTGCTGTGGCTTCCTCTCGGCCACAGGACAGACTCTGATGCAGGTCAACTCATGCATTGGCTCCACACAGACAGACACCTGGTTAAACATAACATATAGATACTCCTAGTGCAGAATAAAGTCAGCCCAGCCGTGCTGCTGCTGGGAACATTTACTGCCACGCGGGTCTCAGTTCAGATGGTTTTTGTTGCTCTCTCAGCTCTCTGTGTGTCTTCAGTCTGTGGTCAAGGAGCAACACTATACAGCAGGGCCAAGGTTGTTTTCAGGTGAATTTAAATGGTTGTTTTCAGGTGGGTAAAGTAAGACATTACATTAAATTTGCTCCCCTCTAGGGCAAGCTAAAAGATATATCTGTAAAAATGTACACATTTCCCATTAATTCGGTTTAATGGAAATGATCAGAATGTATTCAAGACAAGGGGCAGTGAAAATATGATTGTTTAAAAAAAAGGAGTCTTGTGTCTGTGTCTCACTCAGTTTACCCCATTTCAGGGGTAAACTGAGACAAACAAGAGAAATCAAGGGGGTCATGCCACGCTGTGAGCTTGTACATCTGCTATTTTTCAACTTTTGGGAGAATCTTGAAAATGTTTGAAACACGTTGAATAATTTAGATTTATTTTTTGCTTGTTTTTAACAGATCTTCTCTTCTGGGGGTCTCCCTGCCACAAAACATTTTCCGGTGGGGGTCCACAGCCAAATACCACTGTGAGTTATGAACACTTTCTCTCTCACATGTCTCTCCGTCTACTGTTAGTTGTATGAGAAGCATATATGCAGCTGACACAGAGTGAACAGATCAGCTGACAGTGGCCACATCACATGCATGGTTTATTCACACTTATGGACAGGGGCGTCATTTGGGCCTCCCTAGCTTTTTCATAAAAAATATAATCTTGTCAATTATGCAGTTTTTCTCCACCACAAACGTTTGCAGGACAGTACAAAGATGAATTAGGCCTACCATCCGTGTAGAAATCCATGTAGGACTGCATCTCAACCTTGATTATCCTAAATCGAACGCAAGCTTGTACAGTAGATTGTCTATTTTTGGTGCGCAACGTCTGTGCGCGCATTCAACAAGCCTAATCACACAGACGTGTGCTCTCTCTCTCTCTCTCTCTCTCTCTCTCTCACACACACACACACACACACACACACACACACACACACACACACACACACACTCACTCGTTTTGACAGTGTTTAGTCTTTCAAATTCAATTCATTATTTAATTAAGTTCACTATCGTATTCATACTGGCGCATTATTTGGCTACATAACCTGTGGAGTATTGTTTCCAGATAATAATAAAAAAAAAAAAACGTAAAACGTTATCTCTTTTGGTGTGTGTGTGTGTGTGTGTGTGTGTGTGTGTGTGTGTGTGTGTGTGTGTGTGTGTGTGTGTGTGTGTGTGTGTGTGTGTGTGTGTGTGTGTTGCTGCATGCTAAATAGTAACTATACAGCTATCTGCAGTTCCTTGTTAGACTGTTGTGTGGGGAATAAACACCCGAAACTGAAATAAAAATCACCCAAAACCTGATAAAACCCAAAAAAACTTTGCACACTCCATTCCTTGCAACACCCTAGATATTGGTCAAATTACGCCTCTGCTTATGAAACAAACAACACACCATTGACTGTCACATAAATGAACTCTGGGGTTCAGCTGGTTCCTCCATTGTACTTTCAGGTTTTGTGTCGTCCTTTCTGTGAGAGTGAAAACACCTTAACCTTAAGTGACCTTAAAGTCAGCTAGATCATCTCTGCTGCTGACCAGACAGTCACTGTGCTTCTCCTCCTGCAGAGAGTGTTGAAACTAACCTAACTGTTACTTCCCGTTAGCGTGCAAACTGCACTTCCTCTTCTCTGCACATAAAGTATACAGGAAACAGCTTCTCTTCTGCACCCTGACCACATCACTACACGCAATAGCCTTCTCCTCTTTATTGGCCCGCCGCCTTATTCTGTTCAATTGGAAATCATCCATTCCACCATCACATCGACGTTGGGTCGGAGATGTGATGGCTCACTTAAAATTGGAGAAGCTTAAGTATTCCACCAGGGGCTCTGTCCAGATATTCTTTAAGGTTTGGCAGCCATTCTTGAACTATTTCAGGGTTAAATTCCCAGCTGGGGACGCTCAGGCATAGGACGTGAATTTCATGACAAACATTTTGTATGACAAGTGACATTTCGTGGACAAATTATGTACATAATCATTTCTATTTTTTATTTTTATTTTGTATCGTATTTTTAGGTTTGTATTATTGTACTTTTCATTTAGATGTATTATTGTACTGTGTAGTTATGTGACATTTGTTGGAATGTGTGTTTATTTGTAAAATCGAAAATTCAATAAAAACAATGTAATAATAATAATACACTACCCCGCTTTCTACACCACTGAATGGCCACCATTGCACACAATACATCTCCCAGAATGCACCACTCCCGTGCTCTGTCTGTTGCTGCTGTGGGTTCCTCTGGGCCACAGGACAGACTCTGATGCAGGTCAGCTCATTGATTGGCTCCACACAGACAGACACCTGGTTAAACATAACATATAGATACTCCTAGTGCAGAATAAAGTCAGCCCAGCCGTGCTGCTGGGAACATTTCTGCCACGCGGGTTTCACTTCGGAGAGCGTGCGTGAGTGTGTGTCAAATGTCCCCACAAGTATTGCACATAGAGGAATGGATATAGTGATTAACATAAATGGTTGTTTTTAGGTGGATTTAAATGGTTGTTTTAAGATAGGATTTAAAAGGTTGTTTAAAGCCGGCCATACATTACACGATAATCGGGCCCGACTGAATCGGGTAGAATTAAACACTACAGGATAATTTTTTCAGATTATCTGACTAGATAATCTAAACGGGCTCACACTAGCCGTTTTGAACAGTCGGGCGCTCCGCACGCTGCAGGATTCTATCCCATTCCCGATTGAGTCGGGCTCGAACACAGCAATAATAAATAATATAATTGATACAAAATGCCACGGGGGCTGTTCTGAGCGCTGAGCTTTGCAACACGCACGCACATGCACATACAAACACATTACGTTATCACTCAACACACAACACCGCCTCACGCAACGAAAAAAAAAAGCTTCAATATGGAAGTTGTGTCCTATTTTGATGATAATATGAGTTAACTTTGACACGTTTCATGTCCATCCAACTCTGACATCCCCTCTCTCTCCTGCGCTAGCCTATAGTCAAGTGCTGCTCCTTCTCACGGTGCCTGATTTATGATTAGTCGTATGACGGTGTAGCGCACACAGAACATAAGATCTCCAAGACCAAACTGTGTCCCTTCCGTGCCACGTTGTAGGCTTCTAGATCAGGGGAGAGCCCCCGTAGATCAGGATAGGCGTGTACTTCTTTGATGTGATGTGCTGGACTGCTGGTCTCAGCCTGTGACTGACTGCAGACAGTGTCAGTGGCTGGTAGCGTTATTTCTTCTGTTTGTTTGTTTTTTGGATCGCGTTACCGTTGAGTTTTAATTTAAATCCCAATCATTCATGATACAACCTAATGGACGGACGGACGCTATGAAAAGTGTGTCTGTGTGTGTGCGCGCGCGTGTGTGTGTGCGAGTGAGTGAGTGAGAGGCAGAGGGAGAGGTGGAGAGAAAAAAAGAGATGGATCTGTCACTCAGTCAGATGTATGCTCAGAGACTTGCGTCTATCAGCGGCTGCTGTACCTATTTTCTCTCAGTCCCCTGCTGCTGTTCCAGTCTTCCAGACCAGTACTGATCCAGGAAAATATCAAACATTTTTGAAAAGAGTCAGGCTACCCCCGATCGTCCTCCGAGCCACTCGGCTGGGCTCCGAGTAGATCTGTGAGACCTCACGCTAGACTACATTCATGCCCGATTGTCGGGCCCGTTTCAGTCGGAGGCAGCCCGATTGTCGGGAGGGTAATTAAATGCCCCGATTATCGGCTAGTGTAAGGCCGCCTTAAGGTGGATTTAAATGGTTGTTTTAAGATATGATTTAAAAGGTTGTTTAAGGTGGATTTAAATGGTTGTTTTAAGCAGTGGTGCTGTGGTGGACAGTACTCATTGAGTACTGTCCATGACAGCTCAAGTACATTATTCTTGAGTAGGGAGAGTGGGGTAAAGTGAGACAGTTTTTTATATTTGCTCCCCTCTAGGCAAGCTAAAATATATATCCGTAAAAATGTACACATTTCCCATTAATTCGGGATGTTTCCTTACAATGGAAGTGATCAGAATGTATTCAAGACAAGGGGCAGTGAAATTGTTTAAACAAAAAGTGGTCTTGTGTCTCTTTACCCCAGTTCAGGGGTAAACTGAGACAAACAAGAGAAATCAAGGGGGTAAAGTGAACCAGACGTACATTTGTGGCACATGAGGATTCATCGGGGGTAAAGTGAGACAATTTTCACATTTGCTGTGGCTGTGGACCGCAGCAAGTGGAGGCTCGCCATCAAGGCAGGCATCCAGAGGAGCGAGAAAAGGAGAGGGGAGGCTCTGAGGAGAGTAAAGAGCGCAGGCAACAGAAGGCGGCATCAGCACCCACAGAGGCAGGCGCACAGTACATCTGCAGAAACTGCAACAGAGACTGTTTACTCGAGAATGGGACTGTTCAGCCACAGCAGGGCCTGTAACCCAACAACAGACTAATCCAGGGGTATTCAACTAAATAGACCGTTTGTCAGCCTTCTGATTGGTCCCTGAGACTCCCTGACTGGCCAACCAGAAAAAAACATTCACTTTTTGCTATCGGGGGTGGAGTTTGTGCAGTGGAGAATGTTGCTTCAGCCTTTCAAAAACTGTCCGCAGTGCGCGACACGGAGATCGGCCGGTACGGTGATAGCGACGGCAAGCGTCAAGCGATCTCGCTCATCATAACGAATAAGCTTCAACAAACTAGTTCACATGTACCTTATCAATGGTCTAAGAGTCACGATTGGGTACATATAATTTAAATGGGCAGAATTACGAAAAGCCAGCCTATTATGTGAGGAGAAACATTCTCTCTGTCCTCTTCCTAGTACCCAAGATGCAATGCGCTTCTCTTTCTATCTCTGATCCAGAGGATTAAACTAATTAAAACATTTATTTTTCGGGGGAAAACTACTGTTTTGCTATGTAATTACTGTACCTTTTTCTTCCCTTTTTATTAATATCACGTAGATGTGTTTTTTGTGGTACTTTATATAGCTGTAATGAGGCTATGAAGGGAAAAAAAATCCCATCCACTACCACTATAAAAGAATCTGCAAAGAGGATTCTGTCCCACTGGGATTAAACAAATTAAAACATATATTTTCGGGTAAACCCCCTGTTTTGCAATGTAACTACTGTACCTTTGTCTTCCCTTTTTATTAATATCACCTAGGTGTTTTTCCTTTGGTACTTTATATAGCTGTAATGAGGCTATGAAGGGGAAAAAAAATCCCATCCACTTCCACTATAAAAACAATCTGCCCAGGGTTAATGTCCCATCATAGTAACAGGGCAGAATGGGGCGGGATTTACAAAAGGGTTTATTGTCCAGGGGGCCACATTGACAGAACCCCCCCCCCCAGCTATTGTACACTTGAAACAACGGCACGACCACATTTTCACAAACAACCACATTTTCATCTAACTACATTGCAGAGCAGAATACTTTTCAAGTAGAATACTTTTCATGTTAAAGGACAACTTTGGTATGAACAAGAGTTCATATTTTAGATTGTAATTAAAGGAGTTGGTGCACGTTTTATTTTTGTTAAATAAACAATGTATACCTGACCAAAAGTTACTTTCATGAAGATAATACATGTATTTATATTAAAAAAAAAAGTTTTTATGTTTTTAGCGAACATTTCTTGGCCAGCCAGGCATGTGCAGTTATGAGATATGGTTTTCATAACGATATCTGGTCGCCTTGTGATGACGTAGGGCAGGGCAGCAGAGGGCGCCGCTACTCTTCTCCTGCTCTTGTTGTTGTTGTTGTCACAAGAAGAAGACTGGGCCTGGGGAAGACGTTGTTATTCCGGGTCAGGGGTTACAGTTGTTTACAACAACGTTGAGTTCATCATGATGATGATGATGATGATGAACAGACCGAGCTGGGACTCATAGCTCTGGGTCGTGTGGGCCAAACGGAACACAACAGGGAAAGGTGCTTTCGCCAGGTCTACTATCCAGATCTGGATTGGCAGTCCAAAGAACCTCTGCAGCCGTTCATAAACTTGATATGTCTTCGGTAAGTATAGCCCACTAATCCAGCCAGTGTGTAAGCGTTGTTATGCTATATGTGTTAGCATTAGCAGGACGTTCATGCTAGTCATTTTGGATGAGAAAAAAATCGTGTCAGTCTGTCTGTCTGTCTGTCTGCCTGCCTGCACACGGGCAGGGCAGAATGTTATAAATTGTTACCCAATGTTGGGAAATCCTGATTTAGGACATTATTCTCTAGTATTATATTGTTGTACTCTATAATATTGGGGAGATAATACTGGAACCTATCATCGTAGAGTAATCATTATACTTTCTCCCATTGGTTAAACTTCTTGCAGGTGAAATAATAGTGATGTAAAACTGTAATGAAACGATCAAACCCCGAAGTAACAAAAACAAGTGGTTTTACCATAGTTGTGAAAAACAATATAGTCCAGTAATGATGTCACTTGACCTCCTCACACTAGTGACAATAAACTCCTTGATCATTGAGACTACAGGTTAGTTACTATGCACATTCTAATATTCATCATTAGAATATACACAAGTACTGTGCAACATTTATAATTTGTAGATTCATAATAATTGGAAAGCAGGACAATGTTTTTGGCTTGTCTTGTGCCTCTTGCAGGTAACCATCCAAACATTATTGTACATGAAGTTAAGAAATAAGTTGCATGAGTATAGCAGCTGGTTTGTACTGCTCATGACATGTTTTCTTTCAACAGTTATATTCAACATGCATTATATTCTACAATGTCATGTGCAAAATATCTGATTATACACTATTTCCAGTGTATTGTGAAAAAATGGTAAATTATTTTATTACTATGCAGAAGCTTTTTCATTCAACCTTTATTTCTCTGAAGCAGCAAGCCCTCATTCCAAGCTGAATCATGTATGACACTGTTGCTGCAGTGTTTCTCATCCAGTCATCCCCACAATAACACAAACCGCTGCAGACACCCATTTGAAAATATGTTATGCCATTGACCTCCCCATAAGAGAAGAGTAGTTTGTTATTGGCTTTAGTAAACAATTCTATATACTGTATATTGGGCACTAGGAGAATGTGGTCTAGCCAACAACAACTCTGGACAAAAATAAATAGCAGATACAGGCTCACAAACTTGTACATCTGCACTGTTTTTGTCCGCTTTTTAAACTCCCTCATACCATTGCATTTTTCTTATCTGATTTGTAATACTTACACTGACCTATAATTCATGCCATGATACTTAGTGTTCTTGTGATTATCTTTCTCAGTCACATCGGGATTTGGGAAAATCATCATCCAGTTTGTCTCCTGCCATTTGTTGAAGATGCTGAGAAGATGCTGAGGGCAACACAAGCCGTTGTAATGGATGTTCTACTCATCTCTCCCAGCAGCTGACCATGCACCATCTACCTTCATTCCATTGCAGAAGATGCTGGGTGCATCCACCTTGATTCCATGGAATTCCCAGTCATTAAAAGATGTCTTATTCAATGTCTGTCCTGTCCCTTGATCGTAACATTAGCAGATTATGACATCACATTTTGACAACCTGATTAAACTGTGTTTAAACTGCAAGTTATTATTTTACGTGTTGGGTAAAGTCAAACTGTGGGGTTCCATCACATTGGTACTGCACTAGTCTATAGGCCTAAAAGTGAAACCCATAATTCATGGGTGTAGACAATGACATTATTGAACCACTCCACAATATTTGATATGACTCAGAAATGAAAGTAGGACATTGTCCTGACCTAGCAAGGCCTGTGTATAATGAGAAAGCAATGAATAAGTATTTACAACCCAAGTCTTTCTTAAGGAACATTAGCAGATTATACTTGTGTTGTTTGATCATTAGGTAAGCAACCTTGACCCTAATGCGACTTGTTGGTATTATACATTTTGACAACCTGATCACGAGTAGGAGAAAGTGATTCAATTTAGATAGATAAACGTATTCCTATCTATGTGCAAGAAATAGATAACACATTCAAAATCATAACCCTGCATGTTTAATGTAATTGTATTATGAATCACCATATTCTGTGATGATTATAGTATTTAGTATGTTGTCCTTTTTTTACTATAGTGACCAAATGTATTTCTTGGTATCTAAACAAGGAATACTGTAAATTAAATGACACAATTTTATTTGCCATTTAAGTCAGGCCATAGCAATTGTTTTATAGGTGCCTCTTCTGGAAGATGGAAGAAGATCAATGGATTTCAACTGTTCTCATTACTACAGCAATGTCCCAAGGTTGACAGGCCAGGGTCCTGAAATAAACAAAAAACATTAATTTAATTATGTGTGCTATCCATGAACAATGTAAATCTGCAGCCCAATTGTATACAATTAGATACATTTACACCATGGCAAGGTCTTATAAATAGCAAATCATATAGGTCCTTGTTATTTTTAGGATAATAGGCAGACCACATACTAGGCCTATCTCCCGGGTTTACTAATCAAAGCATTCCAGTAACACAATGTACATAGGCCTATTGACGATCATTTTATCTTTTATTGTTTTTGATACACTGATGTTGATACAATGATGTAATGTTTACATGAACGTCATGATCGAGTTGGGTCTACAAAGGAACTCCAAAACAGGTGATTAATATGCTGATGTAGGGCCAGGAAAAAAATAGAATAGCTTAGATTGTATGCTATTCTCTTTTTACTGGCAGATATCTACTAATGTCCTTAGATAGCTTAGCTACCTAGCCGTGAGCTATTATTGTGATGCTGCCTTACCATGTCACACTGGTCTGAGCTGAGCCTGATGCAAAAGGCAGATGTCCTGCTCCATTGCTCCATCTTCTGGCGGTTTTAGACAAATAATTCCTTGTTTGACTGGGTCAGATTCATATAATGGCTTTGCCTTGATAATGCCTGACGATGTGAAATGTTAATCTCCGTGGGTACACTGGGTAGCGTCCATTTTCAAGCAGAAACACGTCTCCGAGTCCCACCGTGCTGGTCGAAACTCCTTTGTTGTCATGATGAAAGGTAGGAGGCGTTGGCCTGTGTGACGTAACAGGCGTGATACCATTTGATTAATCAGTTTATTAATGCGCGTAAACGTAGTTTGTGCGTGGCCAGTTTCTGGCCCTTCTGAGCGGTATTTCCGGTGTCAAATGGACAAAAATAAATAATGAAATGAAATACAGACGATATTTACTGTATACTTTTGAAGAGTAGTGTTTAAACTGCACGTTTGCCTTTAAAGAAAAGAAAAAGTGAGTGTTAAAATGTTTTCATTTGCTTCGTTCTATTGTTTTATCACGTTTACTGTGCTAAAATGTGGGGCGTGCGTACGCATGGGGGCATGCGTACAAGTGGCTAGATGTATTTTTAGACACAATAAGCCAGCAGTTTCTTTATTGCTACTTACAGTAACACTTCTAGCCCCCATAAGTCACATCCAACCATGAAAGGTTGCGTTTTATCTTGGGAATGGGCTTATTGTGTCCAAAAAGACATATTTAGCCACTTGTACGCATGCCCCATCCACTGAAATAAGAATCTCTAAAACAATAGAAAGAAGCAAATGAAATCAATTTAACACTCATCTTTTATATTCTTTAATTACAATCTAAAATATGAACCATTGTTGTAAAAAACGAAAGTTGTCCTTTAATGTGCTTAATTTCTGCTCAACAAGTTGCTAACTACATCACACTAGTGATGGCCAACCTGGCATTGATGTCGACCTTATTGACAGTGCACACACAATTGCCTTCTTTGATGCTTTAACGATGCTCAACGACGATCAGGTGGGTCGCAAGGTTATTATAGTAAACGAAAACTAACTAAAAAACGAAAACTAGAATGGAAAAACATTTCAGTTAACTGAAATAAAAATAAAAACTAAGCTTTTTAAAAAAACGAAAACTAACTGAAACGGTATTGTGTGTTTACAAAACGAACTAAAATAAACTAAAATGATAGAGAAAATCTCCTTATTTTTTCGTCTTTTGTGGAAATAAAAAATAAAAAACACCAGTTGGTGAGGTCAAAGAGAGAAGTTGTATGTCTCAACATTCCTGCCACTCTCAACAATATGATGTTTTGTTGATTTTCTTTATTAACTGGGGACCCCTTGGAACCACCTCAAGGACCCCTAGAGTTCCCCAGGCCCTACCTTGTAAACCGGAGCATACATATTTTGCCAAATGCCTGTTGCCATTGGTTACGGTTTTAACTGTGTCAGCTGACCACATGTACTTCTTAAGAAGAAAAGTATGTTTGTTACTTCCTCAATTCTCACATATTACTGTACATTCTGTGGTAAACTGTCTATTCCACACAACACACACACACACACACACACACACACACACACACACACACACACACACACACACACACACACACACACACACACACACACACACACACACTGTTGGGAAGGACCCACTACTGTACACTGGTTGGGTAGGCTGTGTTCGCCCTTGTTCATCGGTTAGGATGTAGACGACAACGTTGTATAGCAAGGACCATTTATTCCAATAAAGGGGTGCTAACGACATCAGAATTGTGTGTGGTTTCTGTAATAAGTAAGCAGAATATACAACACAGTGTTATTACCCTTATAGTTGTACTGTCACAATGTTCTATACATGCCCAATTAAACAGATAACAAATTAACTAAATAAGATTCTCTCTAAAGAGATGCTGAAAACCTCACGTATAGTTTATCTGCTCAAATGACATTCATACATAGAGTCAGTCTCTGTCCTCTTGTGGTTCAAAACAGTAGTGCAGCTTGACTCATAATAAACATCTAGTAGTTAAACTCAACACACTGGTCACTCAAGAAAGTAAGTGCAGTACCATTTCTCTTCAATGTAAACATATTAAATGTGAGAGTTAAATGTGAGATAGTACACAGTAACGTTACATCATTCAAACCCCACAATAGCATTCTCTGACCGGCAGCCCCTGTTAGCGAGCATGTGGATTATTAGCACTAGCAACAAGTGTTCATCTCAATCAAACCCCATAAAGTGACGGCAGGTTATCTATAGCTGCATTGGGCAGGGACTTACGTTGTCACGCACGCACACAGGCACTCTGTGGCCGTAGCAGATGAAACTAATCAAATGTAAACACTTAAATCTCTTAATAACGTGAATGAATGGGTACAGCGTCCTTGTCTGGCTTCAGACCTTTGTTTTGTTCTCTCTCTCTTTCGCGCGTGATTAGGAACGTTCTTACACAAGTAGTCTCGCGGGGATAGGCACAGTCTCTCTTCTAGCAGGGGGGGGAAGAGGGAACAGCGAGAGCAGAGAGCGCAGTGAGAGGGAGAGGGGGGGAGGGGGCGCAGTCTTTCTAACAGCCGCCCCCAAATTGCATAGTGCAATTTGCTCCAATGAAAGACTGCGACACTGCAGTCTGGGGTGGCGAGGGGGGTGACCAGCGGGAACACTGGTCTGGTGCAGGAATGGCTCTTGATGTCGATCTCTGCTGACTCCTGATGTCCTTCGATGCTCTGGTTGGTCTCGACGATACTCTTGGTGGGGACATGTGGCGGTTGTAGCTCCACTGGCACAGTAGCGTCTGGTGAGATGTGGGTGGCTGGTCTGGTAATCGAGGACGGCCTCCTGTCCTCTAATGATGTTCCTCCAGCTCTTGGTGCATACCTCTTTGGATCTGAGGTGATACGTCTGGCTGTTGTAAGGGGCCGCCCCATGGGGCTCCTGGATCATAGCCTTGGTGGGCTCTCTCTGGACGGGGTGAGGGCTTATATCAGGTGCTGGTTGAGTGGTTGCTACTACCGGGGCATTACAGAAGACCTCGTCTTCTTCAGGCACATTGTTTGACTTCACTGGCCACTGCAGGGGGCTGGGGTGAATAAATCTTTGTTTCTTGACATCCCGATTAGATTCAGAGACCTTTGGTGGGGTCTTGGCTCTCATGACATTGTTACCACGGCTGTCGATCTGCTCACGGCAAGCAGTGGCACACTCTGGGTCTGGGTCTCTGGTGCATTGTCTCTTGGCCTCATGCCAGTGTTTCTCTACGCTCCTCATGAGCTCAGGGTTCCGGGGTTCTGTTATAGTCAACATACATTGGGTTGTCTGGAGATTGCCTTCTAGGGGTCCGACCGGGCCTTGCAGAGTCCAGCCCAGTCTTGTGCAGATGGCTGCGGGCCCACCGGGGGGACCCAGTCTCACTGGATCGGTGGGTGTAATTAAGTGGGGGTTGTCTGCCCCGATCAGGATGAGGGGTTTGACTCTCTCAAACTGCTGTAGGGGCAGTCTAGCCAGGTGTCTGTACTTGGTTTTGAGGCTAGATACAGGATATGATTGCTCACCTAGCCCCAGGTGACTTGATGTGAAGGCTCCTTCGATGCGGTAACGTCGCTTTGGCTGAGATGCTGGGGACACAGAGAACGACACTGATGCTCCCTTCAGTGTTTGCACATCCTGTCTGATCGTTCTCAGGGCTAGATCTTCAGGTGTTCCTTTGAGGCCAAGCCCTTCCGCTGCACCGGGAAGAAGCATGGTGCGTTCTGACCCATCGTCGAGAAGGGCGTAGGTGTCAAGGGAACGGTCTCCGTGACGCAGTATAACTTTAACTACTTTAAGTAGAACTCTTTTCCGATCAGCTGCCTTGTCAAGGTAGAGTACCTCGGCAGTGGTGTTCACCAGGCAGCTCTCATCTTTGGGCATTTCTCTCCGAGTCTCGTTCACCTCATGCAGGACTTGAAGGTGTTTTCCTTTGCACAGGTTACATGGCTTCCTGAGATCGCACTGGGCAGCTAAGTGTGATCTGCCACAGCGCCAGCATTTCTTCTTGGTTCGAATCCATTCTGTGATCTGCTCTTTCGTGAGTTTCTTAAAGTCTGTACAATTACTGAGAAAATGTTCGTTATCCTCACAGAATGGACAGTAGGCATTAACTTTCCCTGTCTCCTCGGCGGGGGGTGCAGACTCGCACTCTGATTCGTCTTCGGCACCGTGCAGAACTGTGGCGTATCTGCCCATTTTCTGAGGTAGCCGCTGTTTCTGCTCGTGGCTATGGGGCTGAACGTCGAAGTCGTGGCACCACGACTCATACTTCAACCAGTCAGAGAACTCCAACAGGTTATAGGTGGCTCCTGGTCCTCGGAGCATCGTGCGGCGGAAGTCGGACCTCATCTCTGGTGGCAGCTTATTGAGGAGTTGTGCCACATGTGAGCCACATCTCAGTTCTGTGTCTCCCTCTGGGCCTAGGGTCTTTAGCATGCCTACCAGCGACTGCACTTGAAGCGCAAACCTTTCAAAGGCCGCCCCGTCACCTCGTCGGATCTCGTCTGCCTCCAGGACACTGGCTATTTTCCGTAGTGCTAATTGGTGGGGCTGTCCAAACTTGTCGTTCAGTGCCATCATGGTGTCGGAGTACGGCGTGTGAGAGTTCAGGTAAGCGTCGGCCACCAGGCGGGCCTCTTCGAGCTTGAGGTGGTCGACTAGGACTGCGTACTTGAACCGCTGAGTGGCGTTTGATGGCAGGAGGTTTTCTAGTGATAATTTGAGGCGGGCAAACTCACTCGGGTCCCTGTTTGTGAAGTCTGGGATAGTTGGTCGTGGCCCTCTGTATTGCTGCTGCACTGTGTTGTCTGGTGGGGAGCACACGGGCTGGTGTCCTGGCCACGCCGGATACTGGTGGCTCAGGGGCATGGCTGGCAGGCGATCTGGATGTGGCTCTGGTGGGAAGTACACAAACTGGTGTTCTGGCCTTGCTGGGTGCTGGTGGCTCGGGGCCAGGACTGGTTGGCGAGCTGCATGGAGGTCTAGGTGGGGGTACACGGACTGGTGCGCTGTTCTCACCGGATACTGGTGGCTCTGGGGGGGAGGTGGTTGGTGAGATGAGTGGGGGTCTAGGGAGTAGTACACAGGCTTATGGTGTGGGCTCACTGGATACTGGCGGCCTGGTTTTGACTGCACCGACTGTTGTACCGGCTTTACTGGATGCTGACGATCTGTTGACAGGGCTGGTTGGGTTCTGCTGGGCTGCTGCCGCCGGTACGAGTTGGGCTGGTGATGGGGTGTAAGATCGGGTGCTCTCCCGGGTGCCTTGGCTACATTACTGCTCACGGACAGCACTTCCCACATCTGGTGGAGTTGGCACATCATTGACTCAATCTTGTCTCTCATGCTGTATTCTGCTGTCACCTCCTCACCCGACACCTCCTCCTCTGGTGGCCACGTCGGGTGGCAGTAATCCTCTTGCTCCTCCTCTTCATCAGAGTACTGGTCTTCACCGTTGTCCCAGCTGTCTGTCAGGGCCCATGTGTATGGGTCTGGGCTGAGGCGCGTCATCTCGGCTGCTCCCTCGTCGTTCCGGTAGCCCTTATCTGCCTGGTGACGATTAGATGATGAAGGGGGGGCTGTATACTGCTGCTGGTTTCTATAGCTCAGCTGGTAGTCTTCTAGCTGCTTTGGTGTTCTTGTCAGACGTTTGGGGCGTACGTCTTCGCCCTGGGCCTTGCTGATCCTCTCCATTATTTCAAGGGTAAACACCTAATCCCGGCTCGAATGGACCATAATGTTGGGAAGGACCCACTACTGTACACTGGTTGGGTAGGCTGTGTTCGCCCTTGTTCATCGGTTAGGATGTAGACGACAACGTTGTATAGCAAGGACCATTTATTCCAATAAAGGGGTGCTAACGACATCAGAATTGTGTGTGGTTTCTGTAATAAGTAAGCAGAATATACAACACAGTGTTATTACCCTTATAGTTGTACTGTCACAATGTTCTATACATGCCCAATTAAACAGATAACAAATTAACTAAATAAGATTCTCTCTAAAGAGATGCTGAAAACCTCACGTATAGTTTATCTGCTCAAATGACATTCATACATAGAGTCAGTCTCTGTCCTCTTGTGGTTCAAAACAGTAGTGCAGCTTGACTCATAATAAACATCTAGTAGTTAAACTCAACACACTGGTCACTCAAGAAAGTAAGTGCAGTACCATTTCTCTTCAATGTAAACATATTAAATGTGAGAGTTAAATGTGAGATAGTACACAGTAACGTTACATCATTCAAACCCCACAATAGCATTCTCTGACCGGCAGCCCCTGTTAGCGAGCATGTGGATTATTAGCACTAGCAACAAGTGTTCATCTCAATCAAACCCCATAAAGTGACGGCAGGTTATCTATAGCTGCATTGGGCAGGGACTTACGTTGTCACGCACGCACACAGGCACTCTGTGGCCGTAGCAGATGAAACTAATCAAATGTAAACACTTAAATCTCTTAATAACGTGAATGAATGGGTACAGCGTCCTTGTCTGGCTTCAGACCTTTGTTTTGTTCTCTCTCTCTTTCGCGCGTGATTAGGAACGTTCTTACACAAGTAGTCTCGCGGGGATAGGCACAGTCTCTCTTCTAGCAGGGGGGGGAAGAGGGAACAGCGAGAGCAGAGAGCGCAGTGAGAGGGAGAGGGGGGGAGGGGGCGCAGTCTTTCTAACACACACACACACACACACACACACACACACACACACACACACACACACACACAGGGGTGTAGGCCGAAGCAAGTGTCAAATTGTATTTGAGGAAGTGAAACTTCCTAATTCTGTTCAGATCACAAACAATTTCTGCCAGATATGCAAATTCAGTGACCAAGACATGGTCAGTGAAATGAGCTTAATAATGCTTAATAATGAATTAAACATATTATTAGCAAAGCATTTTTACAAAACAAAACAGAATATTGATTCAATATTTAGAAAAAGCGTACATAATTAGTAATAAAATAATGAATAATAATGAATAGATGAGGCCTGTCAGCAGAACCTACTGTAGCAAACTGACAGTTTAAAGCGTGACTTGCATGATGGTGTAAATTATAAACCACACTTCACTTCACACCCTTATGAATGTGTCTGTTTACTTGTGCTGACAACTTCATTTGTTACTTTAGGGGCATTTTGTACTTTTCAGAAAAAAATACTTTATTTAATACTGGGCAATATTGCTCATGCTTATAGGAAAAAATGAAAATCAGACAATATTTTTATGAACTTTTTTTATTTTTTTAACATGCCCATTACAGTTTAGGCATTTAGCATTAATTGAATACTTGTGGTTCAAGAACATGGAATGGAATGGGGCTTTCGGAAGGGGGGGGTTAGAAGTGGGGGTGACTGTGTGTCTGTGTTCTGGCATAATACTGTGTATTTCTGTGCATCTATGCTTCCGGGTCAAAATGACCCGAACAGCACTAAAGGTTCAAAAAATATGAGGGGGGTGTAGCATGGGTGTAGTGCAAAAATATTTTTTTGCATGTTCATCTCAGAAGAATCTTTAAGGCCAGTGAGTTTCAGGTGGAAAAATGTTTAACTTCTACCTTTTTTTTCCAAATGAAAATGTAAAACGGGTCAAAATGACCCGAACAGCACTTAACTCTTTTAACGCTTTGGACGTTCCCGTTCGCCCCATTTTTCCCGGTGGCGCGTTGCCAATAGTACGTTCTTTGGCTCGTTCTTTTGTACCTTTTGTACCAAAAAAAACGATTTTTTCATTTATATTTTTTTTAATTGCTCCAGGGGCCACAAGGAAGGTCCCCCGCGGCGGGCCGCCAGTTGAATACCCATGGACTAATCCCTGGTGCATATTCCATTGTCTTGCGAGACAGAAGGAAGCCCTCAACAAAGTTCATCACCATGTGTGATATTAAGTTCTACCTGAATCAATTTGCTTTGACACAACAGCTGAATAAGTTGACAGCAAGTAAATTTACTTTTACAAGCAAAAAATAAATAAAGAATTGGAGGGGCCTGAAAATATAATGGTCACATGACCACAAATGTGTTCCATTGCCTAGATACAGCCAGAGGGTGTCTCAGTGTCTCACATTACCCCACTCTCCCCTACTGTACTACTGTTCTACTGCAGCATGGCACTTATTCATGCCACACTGTGAGCTTGTACATCTGCTATTTTTGAACTTTTGGGAGAATCTTGAAAATGTTTGAAACACTTTGAATGATTTCTATTTTTTGTTTGTTTTTAACAGATCTTCTCTTCTGGGGGTCTCCCTGGCACGAAACATTTTCCGGTGGGGGTCCGTGGCCAAATACCACTGTGAGTTACCAACGCTTTCTCTCTCACATGTCTCTCTGTCTACTGTTAGTTGCATGAGAAGCTACAGTATATGCGGCTGATACGGAGTGAACAGATCAGCTGGCAGTGGCCACATCACGTGCATGGTTTATTCACACTTATGGAATAAACAACATACCATTGACTGTCACATAAATGAACTCTGGGGTTCAGCTGGTTTCTCCATTGTACTTTCAGCTTTTGTGTTGTCCTTTCTGTGAGAGTGAAACCACCGTGACCTATAGTCAGCTAGATCAGTGTGTCTCAACCTTTGTTTCTGCCAGGGCCCACTTTTCATAACCACAAGATCCTAGGGCGGACCTAGATATACGGTGTGTGTGGCTATTTTCAAAATGTTATATTATACATACAATTTGTCCAATGTTTTACCAGTTTTAATATAGTTTGTTGATTACATTTGATGCAGTGATGGTCTTTTTTTCTTTTTTCTTTTTTGAGGCATTCAAAAGGTTTTAAAAGTCCTTAAATTGTGATTTCACTGTAACATTTCAAAAGGCACACCAAAGCATCTCAAAGGGCCGACCAAAGGTCCGCTGCACACTGGTTGAGAAACACTGAGCTGATCATCTCTGCTGCCGACCAGACAGTCACTGTGCTTCTCCTCCTACAGAGTGTTGAAACTAACCTAACTGTCACTTCCTGTTAGCTCGCAAACTGCACTTCATCTTCTCTGCACATAAAGTCAGGGGCATCAATTGGGTATGGCAGGGGTATGCAGCTGCCATACCCTGGGTCCAGGGGGGGAAATAAAAGCTACTTTTAAATATAAATCCATGGATGTCTCTTTGTCTATCGGTGCTGGTTATTATGTTGTTAAATTACAGTAAAATAACTACAAATGCAAAATGTAACAAAATGGTCACTTTAACAAGGTATTATAATTATATTCTCCACACTTGTAGCTTATTCTCCCCAGCTTGACAAAATGGTATATTACCAGGTTCCGCAGGTCAGCTGCACAGGTGCAATGCATTATTGTTAATTGTGGAACGTTTACTAACTATGCTACTAACAAGTTTAGCTGCACTTGAAAAACCATTCCAGGCTGCCATATCCAGCCCAAGAAACTGTAGAAACCAAACAGACAAAAGACATTTTTTATTATTATAATTTTTTTCAGACATTGAAAATAGCCGACCTACATGCTCTCAACACCTCGTAGCGCGAGGCGTTATGCGCATGTAGATCTGCTATTTTCACAATAGAACAGTGTTATCCAAAATGTAATGCCTATTTTCCATGAGGACTCTCATCTTTGCCATACCCTAGCTTTTGCTGAACTGACGCCACTGCATAAAGTATACAGGAAGCAGCTTCTCTTCTGCACCCTGACCACATCACTACACTACCCTGCTTTCTACACCACTGAAGCCTTTAGTTACACTGACGTTAGCTGTGTGCTTTAACTCTATAACTCTATGTGTGTGATTAGTCTTAATTCACTGAATTGTTTTATGTACTGTACATTTTATTGATTATGCCTGCATACTCACTGACTGACTGACTGACTGACTGACTGACTGACTTAGGCTACTTACTTAATTTTACTTAATTACTTACTCACAGAGATTACTTGACCCCAGTATACTTGGGTAAGAGTAAAGATACTCCTGGTCTAAATTTGCCTAAGGTTGTGTCAGTGTGTCCCTGCTATAGACTAATCCACAGAGCGCTGCACAGTAGTTTTACAATCATTATTGCAGTGTCAGACGCCTGCCTGCCTGCCGTGTGCATTCTGCTCACTTTACCTGCTATTTTATCAACTAAATGTTGTGTCATAAAGAAAGTGTCAATGACGTGCATCAAACTATATCACTCGTTCTCATTGGAGCTGTCCGTCTGTTATATTCAACTGACCCTAACCCTATTCATTAATATATCCAACTGCATCGATCATACCGACCACGGCTGACAAGGATAAGGAATGTACCCCACACACTTTGCGGTGCGCACACGTGCCTGCAGCATGCACACAGAGAAGCAAAGATACGCCAGCACCCTTCTTCCCTCTGATCCTTGCAGTCTTACTTTACAAAGAACAATTTGAATATAAAATGGATTGTGCATTTTAGACAAGCTGTATATATATAAACAAAAGCAATAAAAAAGTAAAAGCAACACTTTGTATTTTCTGGTAGTGTTGGACTTATCACAAACAAATTAACTATCAAAAAGTAGCTCTATCTAGACTAACCTTGGCAGCAGCAGAGCATTTTCTTTCTTTTTTTTT
This sequence comes from Nannobrachium achirus, assembly GCF_963921795.1. Lineage (NCBI taxonomy): Eukaryota > Metazoa > Chordata > Actinopteri > Myctophiformes > Myctophidae > Nannobrachium > Nannobrachium achirus. Next base: position 44,467 of record NW_027664916.1, read on the forward strand.
TTAAAGATATGTTCTTTTTTTTTTCTTTTTTTTTTGCTTTTCTGCCATTATTGACAGGACAGTAGACTGACAAGAAACAGGGAGAGAGATGGGCAGTGACACGCAGCAAAGATAGACGGGATCGGGAATCGAATCGGAGATCGTCACGTTACATGGAACCTATGTGGCTTGTGCCTGGACCGGTAGGCCAGCGGGCACACCAAATGTCTGTTAATTTGAGATTGCCATTTCAGTGCCAGCATAATTTATCTCCTTTTTATTTTGCTATTTTATGTACCCTCTTTTTCTCCATTTTGTCCATGTCCTTGTTTATGGCTCTATAACTGCTGACACCTTAAAGCAGGGCTAGGCAACCTTAGGCACGGTGCCAACATTGGCACAGGGGAGGGTGATCACTGGCACACTGGCAGAAGTGTTAGAGAGAGGATTCATATTTTAAAATCAAATATTGTTTTAAACCTGGTCAGTTAAAGTAAGTCACCTAATTTGCAGCAAATTACATCCTGCACATGATGACAGTTAAGCGACAAAATGGCCAAAGGATTTTAGTATTTAGTCTAGTAAATAATGACCCCCCGAAAAATGAAATGAAATGGAAAATTACCACTACTGCAACAAAAGTAATTGACAAACTATAATCTAAAAATTCGAAAATATCTGATCTACAAGCTCACAACACCTCGTGAGCTTGTAGTTCAGCTATTTCTACCTGTGGAACCGAGTCAAACTGTTATGCCACAGGTCCTATAATAATGCTCTTCAGGGTGGGGGGGTCCCCAGTTAAAATATGATTATGTTGTGGGGTCCCCAGTTCAAATACGGTACCAGTGTGATTAATTAGGGGGGTTGTGGCCCGAAAAGGTTGAGAACCACTGTGCTATGCTACTGTCATACTAGTTTAGTTTGTATACCGGTAATCACAATTGACTGTAGATAGGTATAGGAACTGAACTACCAAGATAACGGCTAGTAGATTACAGAGTACTGCGAAACATGAGTTATTGCGAAACATGAGTTATAAGTTATAAAATTATACTGTACAGTAAGTTATGTTATACTGTGGAGTTGTGTTTAATATGAATATAAATTATACTGTGCAGTTGTGTTTAATAGAAATATAAGTTATAAGTCTGTTTGTTTCTACAAAATATGGATATGATATTTGATGATTTGTTGTATATTTACCATGTGATGATAACTAAGGTTATGCCATCATCTATAAATAATAACTATATGTTCCTTTTATTTGGGGTATCTATTCTGCCACAGCACATTTGTACATATGAAATTTGTGTAAACACCCTAAATTCATTGTAAGATCACTTCTAACAACTGTGTAAAATACAATAATGATCTAGTGATTTATTGTTTTCAGTGATGGTCAGATAGAAACACAAGGTAATAGTTAAACCTCCTCCCACTGGTGAGGGCATGCATGACATCTCAGAGCTGTGTTTGACAGATCCTCCATTAAGTGAACAAAACACCATTTGAAAACCTTCCTTATTTAACGTGGTTAAAGTGCACCATCTAGTGGATTCATTGTATAACTACAACACTGTGATCTAGTCTGGCCCACTACTTTATCCATCCTCCACATAGAGTTATAGGCTGCCCACTGTCCAGACAACCACATTATAGATTGTCTATTTTCAAACAGACAACATTACTTAATATATGTATGTTTTTAATGAAACAAATCCAAAAATCTGTATTGCAAATGAAGTAAAGTTTTCAAGTAATTAGTAAAAAGTACAACACTTGTCTTTGAGATGTAGTGTGCTGTAGTATAAAGAATTGGAAGTAGTAAAGTACCTCAAATTTGTACTTGAGTACAGTAAGGGAGCAATTGAGTATATACTTTCTATCACTCACAGCATCACATCACAGCACACACACACGCTGACAGATTACGATTAAGTTCACTGGTGGCCTTTGTGGTGTCTCACCACTGATTCACAGCAAGTAACACATCAACTGGGGATATTTTGCTAATTATTAATAATGTATACATATGATATCATTGTGTCATTCATTTGTGGCTGTATTAATGTGGGTATTAAAAGCACATCTAGGTGCTTGTTGCAGGGAGGAGGGGTGCATTTGGTTGTGTTCATTTGTTTGGATTAATTCCTGACATGATTGCTGAATACACTGTGACTGCAGGCCAGACAGAAGCGGCGATTACGCAGGGCATTGTGGGCAAGTGCCCAGGGGCGCAATGGCACAAGGGGGCGCCAGGGGGCGCCAGAGGAGAGAGAAGCGCTGCATGCATTCTTCCCCTTGCCGCAATGCAAGATAATAGACCAATTATTTGTTTACTAACATTGAGACTGAATGCACAGCTGACTGTATCATGTAATCAATTCCCAACAGATCCCCAAACCTGTTGTTTTGGGGAGCACTGGTTATTCAACCTCCTCTTGTGTGCTAGTGAGGTGCTCCCATGGGAGCGCCCTTATCGAGACATATATACTTCATTGCGCAACGGTGTTCCACGTCAAGAGTAGCTGATATACAAACTCACATCGCGTCACCAATGCAACCCTTCTGAGCTTGGAGGTCTGCGGCTCTGCGCGCGACACCGTCGCAGGACGGAGCATAATTAGGCTTCATGGACTGCAGCTGGGCGAGCAGTAGACGCTCTGGTGATCCAGTGGGGGGTGGGTGATCAAGAGAGACGGGTCCGACTGCAGTACACAGCCTTGGAGGGGGCGGGCATTGGAGGAGGCGGGCATTGGAGGAGGCGGGCATTGGAGAGCCTTGTAGGCAGCTTGTAGGGAGCCTTGGAGGGGGCGGGCCTTGGAGCTGTCCATTTCTTAAAGGTATATGACGCTCTGAATGAAACTGAATGAAACTGAGACAGGTTTGAACAAACTTACTGCACAGTCAAACTAATAAATGACAAGCATTTAACTTACTCCTTTTTCTGAATTATTATATTATTATAAAATAATTGACAAGCATTAATAATCATAATCATTTTATAATATAATCATTGAGAAAAAGGTGTAAGTTATAACTTACTTAGAAAAAGGAGTAAGTTAGTCTAAAACTCCTTTTTCTCAATGAGCCCGCTGCGGTCGCCCCGTTGTCGGCGGCGAGAGACACCCCGGTGGAGGGTTGACGTGAGTCGGCGACCGCGGAGGTCTGTGCGGAGGGGGGATCCCTCGCCGCACAGACCTCCGCGGTCGCCCCGTTGTCGGCGGCGAGAGACACCCCGGTGGAGGGTTGACGTGAGTCGGCCACCCTGCGGGAGTGCGGGGGTCTCACGCCGCTGACCACGGGGTGACCGCAGCGGAGGTCCGTGAGAGGTGCGGGGGTCTCGCTGCTGACAGCTGACCCCCGCACCTCTCACGGACCTCCGCTGCGGCTGACTCACGGCTACCGTGCGGGGATCTGTCGACCCTCCACCGGGAGACCCGATGGTCACCTCGCCTCGCCGATGACCGTCGCCTCGCCGGTGACGGTCAACGGCTCAACGGCTCCACCGGGGCTATAGCGGCGGGGGCCTCGCTGCTGACCACCGGGGTGTCTCTCACCGCTGATTTATTATTAAAAGAAACTTACTATATTATTAATATAGAAACTATTTACTGTATTATTATTATTACTATATTAAAATAAACTATTTACTATATTATTAATATAGTAAATAGTTTATTTTAATAATATTCTTAAAGAAACGTGGTTCCTGTGTTCAATAAGAATTAATAATCCATGTCGTTGTAGTATTCTAAAAACAACTGGGCACCGGTGGCTGTGTTGGGTGGCGAAAACAGCCGATCTACAAGCCCACAAAGCGTTGCGCTTGCTTGCGTTGTGAGCTTGTAGGTCTGCTGTTTTCAGCACCTCCAAGGCCCGCCTCCTCCATGATTCTATTGGATACTATGAACCTTTCTAATCCGCCTCCAGCTCCTCCAATGCCCGCCTCCTCCAATGGCCGCCTCCTACTGAGTACTGCAATCGGATTGTATTGGATCAAGAGGAGCGCTCCCTCTGTTCTGATGACGGTGAATAGAGGTGGGGTTTGAAGGACAACTGTTTTGAATCGCTATTATTGTTTACAATCAACAGAAACTAAGGATTATGTAGGCTATTTCAAGTGTGAGAATTTACAGTAAAAATCCTAAGCATTCTTCCTCCACACTGGGAGAAAAACGGCATCTGAAAGTTTGATGGAATGCATTTTTAAACGCAAGTGCCATCCATTGCATCCTATGAGCGGTGGGGTTCATTCGGTGCCTACCTGCGTGCGCATGCTGGTTTTTAACAGTGTGACGTGGACCATTAAGGCAACTGATAATTAACCAGCTGAAAACCCTTGTCGGTAACACTTGGGGAGGCGTGTGGTCCGTGGGGGGGGGGGGGAGGCGTGTGGTCCGTGGGGGGGGGGGGGGGGGGGCATCATAGGTACATTGCCCAGAGCGTCAGATGTCCCAGCCCCGGGCCTGAGGCCAGAATGTAATGGCTCTTACCCAGCCACTGAAATAAAATCATTAAAATCTCTAAAACGATAGAAAGGAGTAAATGAAAACATTTTAACACTCATCTTTTATTTTATTTAATTACAATGTACAATATGAACTCTTGTTGTAAAAAAACTAAGTTGTCCTTTAACCTAATACCACACGTTTCCTCAGCAGCTAGTAGTATTGCATCATGTAACATGACTGTACAGTAGATCGTAATTGTCGGGCAGAAACCTCTTATCTCCAAGTTTCAAATTTGTATCTATTTTTTGTAAAGTAAAGCCTTGCGTCACCATACAACAAGACTGTCGCACAAAACTAGTGAAAATAACAGATCTACAAGCACTCAACGCCTTGCGGTACGAGGCGTTTTTGGTGGTTTTGGAACTAACCCTTTAAGACAGGGGTCTTCAACATGGGGCCCGTGGGGATACTGCAGGGGTTCCCTGAAATTGTTGGAGAGAAAAAAATAATAATAATAAAAAAACTATACCTGTATTTTTTTATTTTCATTTTAAAAAAGAGAAAAAAATATCTTTGTCTTTAAATATATAAAAAAACATGAGTCTGTCTCGAATAGCTTTTATACATGATTACTGTGCAATTGACAGGTTGTTAGTGATAGATTGATAGTATTGACATTGGTTCTCAGATAATAAGGTATGTTTATCAATGACAGTGGTACGGCCACTTGTACAAGGTTAAAATAAAAGCATGAATATAATATTTTAATAGCATAGTATTGAATGCACAATAACATGGTATGTTTATACACATCAACCACAATTGTATGCATAAATATACAATAGATGATGTAGCCCCATCCCCACCCTATGAGTTCTCCTTATCAGTTTGGGGGTCCCTCCCTGGCCTGAAAACGTTGAAGACACCTGCTTTAAGAGAACAAAATACCATTGGAACAAACATTGGTTAAAGTGCGCAATCTATTGGACTCAGTGTAAAACTACAACACCTGTTATCCATCCTCAGGCTTGACTTGAAGTTCCCGGTGATTCAGAACCCCCCCTCCACCCAGACAGAGTTCTCTTTCCATTTGTCTACTAGAAGGTGGTGAATAAAATGGAGCAGGACCAGCCCTCTGAAATGTCATCTGAGCGTCCAGGTAACAATGACATTTTGATCAACATGACACAAATTAGAAAGAATTCATGTTATTTTGAGAATATTACCATTATTTAAAGCAGCTCCAATTCTAAATTGCCATTAGTTTCTGAGACGATACTGGAAATTATTTTGTCTGAGGCACTATGAAAAATATTTACAGTATATTCATTTTAGGAATAGTCAAAGGATTGAAAAGGATGAACTAATATCAATGGACCTGATTCACTCGGCTGGTTGTAAATAACGTTACTAAATGGGGGTGTATTTTCAATAAACACAATCTGACGTGAGGGTAGAGATTACCCGAGAGCCTAACTGAGAACCGAGCCGGTTCGGGGCTAAAATATTGACTTGTACCTCTGGCCAGGGTCAGATATAGGGTCCAATCGGTGACGGAAGCATGAGCTCAGTTCGGGGGAAGGTAGTGCCCATTGGCACTGGGTGAAAAAATTTGTTTAAAAGAGAAAAGAAAAGAAAGTAATGAGAATAAGAAGTTAGTTCATAAAGTTCAACCTCACAAGCAACGTTAGGAATGGATATTATATTTACCCTTTACTGAAGAGGTAAATAAGATGATGCTGGAATCTGCCAATATCCGATCAGAGCTTTATTGATTAGCCTATTAGAGGAATCTGTCCTTTGGACGAACATATCCTCCACTGTCCGACACCTATTGAAAACAGCTTTCATCTATGCTGTATCCTCTTGAAAGACTGTGTTCATGTAATGTGATCAATATTATAAATAAAATACATACTGTATGGAGTTGATATGAAAGTCCAATTGGCAAAACTGACATACGCAAGCTTTGAATCCTAGTTGAGCATCGGAGCAGACTTGAGAAAATGCGGACATGGACATCCCACTAAATTAAAAGACAGAAAATATTAGTGAATCAGAATCCTAATGTGGGAATTGTCATAAATGCTGGTAGCGTTCAAAATATGGGCGTAAATTGCTTTGTGAATCGGGTCCAATGTGTCTATTAAATATTCCTTGTTCAAGTCTGTAATGTAATATTATTTAGTCAGTCAATGGGTTGTTCTAAAGTTGGCTATAGATACTATTAAAAAGTGTACATTTGCACAGTGCTGTGAATTAACTAAGTACATTTACTAAGTACTGCACTTAAGTACACTGAAGTATTTCCAATTTCAATAATTTTACTTCTCCTCCACTACATTTCAGAGGCAAATCTAGTACTGAAAACTTTAGTTAGTTACTTTGTAGATTTTGATTATAATTAACACTTCAGCCCTATAGGGACCACTTGAAGTGGTTAATGTATGTTTGTTGTAGATTGGCTATTTTCAAATGGCATTTTGGCCACTTGAAAAGAGACTATTTGTCCATGTATTAAATACAGAGGTATACAACATAAAGTAGAGTAGAAACATTTAGTACTTTTTCCACCACTACATTTGCATTAGTTACGCCAAACTAATGATGTAATTTATTTTCTCTGATTTATATCTTTTCACTCAGCTTGAATTAACACTGATGATTTTATTGTGCAGGTTCTTCTGTGACCAACTTAAATCAAGCTGAGAGTGGGAGCACAGTAGTGGCTCCTGTCTTCTCTGGGAGTGTTCACGTTGGTGGTTCGATTAACATCATTGTCGGTGCCACAGGCGGAGGTACCTGCAATCTTCATCAGAATATAGATGCCAGATAATGACAAACAGTACCATTACATGGATATGTGTCCTCTCACAGAGTTCACTTCATTACTGCTCTTGTCTTTATGCAGGACCTGCTAACAACCAAGGTGTGGTCCCACCTGCTGAACTGCCCTGTGCAGCCGATGGTAAATGAAAGAACTAAGAAAGAACGTGGGCAGAACTGTTTTACTATTGATCCTTTATATTTAACATAATCCTATTATGAATTGATTGAATGGTTTAACTGCCAGCAATTTAGAGCAGTGTTTCTCAAAAAGGAATGCTCTGGACACCCCTGTAGCCTAAATAACATCTTAATCCACAACACCCCTGATTTACATTGTTACCTTACAGTACCTTACATTTATGTCAAATATGTAAATCTTTCCCCCAAGATACAATATGTCACACGGACAACTTGAGAGAATATCTGTTTTCATTTTAGGACATATTGAAAATAACTTTTATAGCCTACTTTTATACATTGCAAGTGTCACTGCTAGTTTACATTCAACACAGTTTTCATTTCCTCATTTGCGCTCATATGTGCACCATGAGAGAAAGTAAGAAAAGTCAGTTACAGCCTAGATCAGCTCTGACCTCATCTACACCAGTGTAGTTTTTACCTGCTACAGTATTTAAAGAGCACATTAGATAGAACATTGACCATCTTACATGAGGGAGATGACATTGCTGAGAGACTCAGCACTATTGTTTTTTTTTAATTGATTTTTTGATCCCGCTCCCGCCCGCTCCCGCATCATTTCTGACCACTCCCGCCCGCCACCGCAATGATTTTATTTTTGACCGGCCGCAGACAATTCCTCTCCGCCGCTCCCACCCGCGACAAACAAATTATGTGAATTTTGACCTGCGGACTCCCGCGGCGCACAGTACCGCAGCACGTCCAACAGCCTCCCTCCCAAGAAGGCACATTGAAATGAGATCCAAAACCATTACCAAACAAAAAAGTGTGCCGTGTGCGCCATGCGAGGAGCATATTTGTGACGGACTGACGGTGGGTGAGAACAAATGAGAGAAAGAGAGAGAGAGGGAGAGGGCGAGCGATGGAGCCACGGCACGGGCACGGAGTGAGAGAGTGAGAGGCAAGAGAGAGAGAGAACTTGGCGGAGAGAAAGAGAGACTCCAGTCCACGTACTGTATCAATGTGGGTGCGTTGTCCTCACTCAGCAGGGGGAATTGCGTTCTCTATTCACATCTTGACTTGCTAAAGAAGGCACGTTGACGTTTGTATCTAATCCATTGAGATCCAAACAGAGGTAAAGTGTTTATATTGCGATGGGACATAGGCGATGGGACTATATTATAATAAATAGTTGTTATTTAGGCTAAATAGTGAGTGACAATGCCGCCGCAAATATCTGCTCACCGGTTAGCCGTTAACAGACGAGAGAGGGAGGGAGGGGGGGGGGGGGGGGGGGAGTTAGAGCGAGAGAGAGAGAAAGTCCAGTGCTGTAGGTGCATGCATGCGTTCTCCTCAGGCACTCAGCAGGGGAAATTACATTCTCTACATATTCACATCTTGCTAAAGTATAGATAAAAGCTTATTGCGGGAGAGTGCGGCCCGCCGAGTTTATTTTGACCGCATGTCCCCGCCCGCAGGGATTAAACTACCGCCCGCGCCGCAATATATGGTGACGGGTCCTGCAGGTCCCGCGGGAGCGCGCTCCCAATGCAGGGCTCTACCTTGAGGCTCACAGTTGTGCCGAGAGGCTCCCTGGTTTACAAGGGAATGGGAACGCTTGTTTTTGTTACAAGCCCTGCCGAAGCTCCTCAGTCACAAACAGTCATCTGCGGACGGTGCTTAGAGAAGCATCGCGTGGCCAGGGCTTGTAAGTAAAACAAGCGCCCCCCTTACCTTGTTCTGCTGGGTACCAAATAACCCACACATGCCAAAACGTCCCACCACCTGCGATGTTTGATGATTTCATGTAAAAAGATATTTGCCATTTCTTGTCAATTTTGTTCAATACAACATTTTGTTGGCCCAATTTTTACTTGAGGGAAATTGGTGTGAGGGCCTATAGAGAGACACACCATGCACAGTGCACATATAGTACAAACATGTTATCACAAGAATAAGCCAATCTGAATTAAGGATTGGGACTATCAGTTTTAGAACTGTTGTTTAAATATGGTCAATAATTAATCTCATACACAGACTTATTGCCCGCAGTGATATTAGTCTGGCCATGCCAGGCTGCTCGGATTTGAGGACCACCTTTACCACTTACTTACTGACGCTTCTTTCTTCCCTGTTCTTTTCTTTTCTTTTCTTTTTTCATCATTTAGAAACTCAACAACTCAAGTCTAAACTTAAAGAGAAGTTGTGTTTGGAAGAGTGGACAAAAATCGGTCATACTCCAAACATACCTCTTAATCAGATCTTCACAGAGGTCTACATCACAAAGGAAGAGAGCGGAGAGGTCAGTGAGGTCAGTCAGATTGAAACTGCATTTAGGAAACCATTCAGACCAGAAGAACCAATCAAATACAAAGACATCTTTAAGCCTTTATCTGGAGAAGATCAGAAGAAGAGAATCAGAACAGTCATGACGAAGGGAGTGGCTGGCACTGGTAAAACAGTCTCAACTCAGAAGTTCACTCAAGACTGGGCAGAAGGTAAAACCAACCAAGATATCGACTACGTGTTTCCATTCACTTTCAGAAAGTTGAATTTGGTGAAGGACAAGGAATTCAGTTTGATGGAACTCCTTCAATACTTTTTTGGTGAAGTCAACACAGCAAGAATCTGCAACAAAGAAACCAAGACTGTGGTCATACTTGATGGGCTGGATGAATGTCGGTTTCCTCTACGCTTCCAGAAGAATCCCGACTGGAGTCATGTCACAAAAACCACTTCAATAGACATCCTTTTGACAAGCCTCATCGAGGGAACCCTGCTTCCCTCTGCCTGCATCTGGATAACCACACGACCTGCAGCCGCCAATCTGATCCCTTCTGTTGACAGGGTGACAGAGCTCCGAGGGTTCACAGACCCACAAAAAGAAGAATACTTCAAAAATAGATTTATTGATGATGAGGACCAGGCCAAAACAATCTGGTCACATATCAACAAATCCCAAAGCCTCCACATCATGTGTTACCTTCCAGTCTTCTGTTGGATCGCTGCTACAGTTCTAGGGGAGATCTTGAGAAAGACTTGTGAGCTGCCGACGACCCTGACTGCGATGTACCTCCACTTCATAGTGGTTCAGTTCAAACATCAGAATGTCAAGAAGGATGGAGATCAGAGAAAAGCTACCTTGAACAAAGTGAATATGCAGGCTATTCTGTCTCTGGGAAAACTAGCTTTTGAACAGCTGAAGAAAGGCCACCTCTGCTTCTATGCATCAGACCTGGAAGAGTGTGGCATGAATATCGAAGATGCATCAGAATACTCAGGGTTGTTCACAACGATGTTCAAGGAGGAGAGTGGGTTGCACGAAGTCAAGTTGTTCAGCTTTGTTCATCTGAGTGTTCAGGAGTTTCTGGCTGCCCTTTATGTCTTTCTCTCGTTCAACAATGATGGTATCGACCTAATGTCACAACCAACCTCCAAGATGTCCAAGCTATTTAGACGCAAATCTAAGAAGAACCTTTACCAGAATGCCGTAGATGAGACCTTGGGGAGTCTAAATGGACACCTGGATCTGTTCCTACGTTTCCTGCTGGGCCTCTCAGTGGAAACCAATCTCTTAAAGACTTTGTTGAATCAGTCAGCAAATAGTTCACAGACCAACGATGAAACAGTCAAGTACATCAAGGAGAAGATCAGGGAGAACATCTCTCAAGAGAAAAAAATCGGTCTGCTTCACTGTCTGAATGAGCTCAAGGATCATTCTCTAGAGAAAGAGGTCCAACAGCACCTGACCCCGGGAGGTCTGTCCACAGAAAAACTCTCTCCTGCTCAGTGGTCAGCTTTGGCCTTCATATTGCTGTCATCGGGAAGGGAGCTGGACGTGTTTGACCTGAAGAAATACTGTGCTTCAGAAGAAGCTCTTCTGCGGCTTCTGCCAGTGGTCAAAGCCTCCAAAAGAGTTCTGTAGGTGCAATAACAACACACACACACACACACACACACACACACACACACACACACACACACACACACACACACACACACACACACATATTACGTCATCATTCTTTTACAGGAAAGAAAATGGAAACATCTAATTTTAACAATATTTTCTCCTTAGGCTGAGTGGCTGCAACCTCTCCGAGAGATGCTGTGAGGAGTTATCGTCAGTTCTCACCAACTCTAGTCTTATAGAATTGGATTTGTCTCATAACGAATTGCAGGATTCAGGAATAATGAAGCTCTGTGTTGGACTGGGGAGTCCAAACTGTACCCTGGAGATCCTCAGGTCAGTGTTCCTTGACCTTTTATATAAATTGCCTATCCATAATTCCCTTAAAAGGCTTATTTTAACTAGATATACTACGAAACAGTGTGGGCTCGCATGTAACACCATGTATGGGCACAAAGATCTACCCTTTGGCTAGCTGCACCTCAAGGGCCCTGCCTTTGTACTGTCGAGGAGAACTTGACTGATAGATGTAGTACGTCATTTTGAGGAGATAAATAATGAAGATAACATACGTGTGCTCGCTTTCAGCGAGCCCACAATTACTCCCTGGCAAACGCAAACATGCTGCATCATGACATACGCAAGAACTTTATTTCATTCACCTGTGTGATTCCCATAGCTGCCTGCATGTTCCTTCAAACCCTCATTATAGGGCTTCTCCTTTTTGAATCTCATTCGAGATGACCTCCAGACAGTATATTAGTAATTTTTTACTTAAACAGAAATTATGTATCTGAAAATATTTGAGGTTAGAAATAAGCAATGTAGAGATGGGAATATGTTTCACAAAGGTCCCATCTCTCTCCCTTGGACTGTGTATGTTGTTACATATACATACATACAGTATACTGTATATCTATCTATGTGTATGTATGTTATGTTTGAAATTGAAATATCCCTTTAATCCTATGTGTGTGTGTGTGTGTGTGTGTGTGTGTGTGTGTGTGTGTGTGTGTGTGTGTGTGTGTGTGTGTGTGTGTGTGTGTGTGTGTGTGTGTGTGTGTGTGTTTAGGTTGTCAGCCTGCATGGTCACAGCGAAAGGCTGTTCTTACCTGCTCTCAGCTCTGAGATCCAACCGCCATCTGAAAGTGCTGGACTTGACCTACAATCACCCGGGAGACCAAGAGACGCTGCGCTCTGCTGGACAACTGCAGACTCTCAGGTATGGAGAGACTTGCTGCCAGTCAATGCAAATGTGCCTTGTAGTTTAAGAGTAGTGAAATCTACTGTAATGCTGTAATGTAGTATTTAGTGTTTCATGACATTATTATTATCTGTCATTGTTTTTATTATCAAAAAGAATAAACATGCTTGACTTTCTCTCCTTCACTCCCAGTATCGACCATGGTGGAGAGTGCAGGCTGAAACCGGGTGTGAAGAAGTGTAAGTGTTAATTCTGTTTCATTCATTAAGTCAAAGTAGCACACACCCAGCTATGTAGATAGTTCAAGACCCGAAAGAGAAATTAAATGTTTGGCCTGGACACAAACTAGTGAAAAAAGCAGATATGCAAGCTCACAATGTGGTGCTTTGCAACTCGGCGTCATGGCTGCAGGAGGCTGCCGGGTCCTCATTCATTGCCTTGGGGGGAAAAGAAAAAAAAAAAAACGAAAGGCAGACAACATTATTGTCTGTTTTAATAGCTCAAATCACTCAAGTCA
>NW_027664916.1:60000-77500 GCF_963921795.1 Nannobrachium achirus
GAGCTTGTATGTCGACTATTTTCACTATTTTAAACAGTTTTAAACATAATAATAATACAATTGACATACAAGGTTTCCACCTGACAACAACCGTATAATACATCATTGTATATTATGTATTATTGTAAGTCGCTTTGGATTAAAAGCGTCTGCTAAATGCCTAAACTGTAAACTGTAAACTGCAGCGCGGCACTCAGTGCCACGCTGTGAGCTTGTAGATCTGCTATTTTCAATAGTTAAAGCACAAAATAATGCATAATAATGTGTTCCCAGACTAAATGGGTTAAGTGTGCTTTACAACCCCCAAAAGCATTTTTTAATATAGTGAAAATAGCAGATCTACAAGCTCACAATGGCCAAACATATCATTTTGGGGGTCCTTTGTGTGAAAAGGTTTGAGCACCCCTGACATAGAAACATATGTTTTAAAAAAAAAAACCTTATAAGGATTTGAAATATTCAAAAACTTGCTAAAATGTTCTAGATTTTTTATAAAATAGCAGATCTACAGGCTCGCAAAGCGGCACTCGGTGCAACGCTGTGAGCTTGTAGATCTTCTATTTTTCAATAGTTAAAGCACAAAATAATGCATAATAATGTGTTCCCAGTCTAAATGGGTTAAAGCCCTCCCCCTGTCCTTTTTTTATTGTTTTTCTTTTTTAACAAATGTTACTGGAAATCACAGATCTACAAACGCAGTGTGCTTTCCTACTCCTAAAAGCATTTTTTTATATAGTGAAAATAGCAGAACTACAAGCTCACAACGGGCAAATACATATCATTTTGGGGGTCCTTTGTAGAGCTTAGAAATTCAGCCCGAGCCCGACGGGACCCGACGGGTCGGCACGGCGCGGGCTGGGCCGGGCTCAAATCTCCATGTATATGACGGGCTATGGGTCGGGTCGGGTTTTTATAATCCGGTAGGCAAGCGCAGCGCAGTATCATGATGTCTCTGTGACTGTGTAAACTGCGCGCTCATGACTCTATGGCTGCACCGCTGCGCTGTTTCGCAACTTGACAGTTGAGCGTGAGTGTGTGTGTGTGTGTGCGTGCGCTGTGTGTGTGCGTGTGGCTGGCTGCTCGCTGCTGTGGCGTGGCGTGTGCAGTGCATGCATGCGCTGCCAGCGCTGGTCGAGCAGAGCAGAGCGGAGGACATCGTTGAAACAGTCCACAGACACTTTTTGTATCCTAATAATCATAATAGACGTTGTGTGAACGTTGTAGCTATAATAGCCTGTGCGCCTGCTGTCTGATTTAGCGGCGGCCGTCAGCTGTGTTTTCCAGCAAGGCTTTTTGATTGATTGAAGAATTAGGCTCCGATGTTTATTTGTTCCATAATTAGCACGGTACTTGCTACAATGTCTTATATAGGTCTATATAAAGACAGTTGGAAAAGGACTCTGTTCTTAACAAATCACCATATGAGAAAAAAGGCTGCTGCAGCAATTAAGCTTGTTTATAATGTCGGGCTGCGGGCTGTGTCGGTCTCCAATTGTCAATTATGTATCGGGCTTTGGGCCGGGCTCGGGCTGCCGTTCTGTGGGGTGGGTTGGGCCGGGCTCATTTTTTTAGGCCCGATCGCGTGCGTGCGTGCGTGCGTGCGTGCGTGCGTGCGTGCGTGCGTGCGTGTTTGTTTATTCTGCCTCCTCTCCTTTTTCTTTTCTTATTTTTAACAAATGTTACTGGAAATCACAGATCTACAAACGCAGCATGCTTTAAATAGTGAAAATAGCAGATCTACAAGCTCGCAGCACGTCACACCTTACTGCGTTGTGAGCTTATAGATCTACTGTAATATTAAAGATCTAAATATTGTTGCTGTCTGCAGAAACCTCATCTCCTTTTCACAAATTACAAGTATCTTGCACATAATAATATAAAATAGCCGATCTACAAGCTCACAATGCGTAAGTGTGTTTGACGCAGTGTGTGTGTGTGTGTGTGTGTGTGTGTGTGTGTGTGTGTGTGTGTGTGTGTGTGTGTGTGTGTGTGTGTGTGTGTGTGTGTGTGTGTGTGTGTGTGTGTGTGTGTGTGTGTGCGTGCGTGCGTGCGTGCGTGCGTGCGTGCGTGCGTGCGTGCGTGTTTGTTTATTCTGCCTCCTCTCCTTTTTCTTTTCTTATTTTTAACAAATGTTACTGGAAATCACAGATCTACTAACGCAGCATGCTTTAAATAGTGAAAATAGCAGATCTACAAGCTCGCAGCACGTCACACCTTACTGCGTTGTGAGCTTATAGATCTACTGTAATATTAAAGATCTAAATATTGTTGCTGTCTGCAGAAACCTCATCTCCTTTTCACAAATTACAAGTATCTTGCACATAATAATATAAAATAGCCGATCTACAAGCTCACAATGCGTAAGTGTGTTTGACGCAGTGTGTGTGTGTGTGTGTGTGTGTGTGTGTGCGTGCGTGCGTGTGTGTGTGTGTGTGTGTGTGTGTGTGTGTGTGTGTGTGTGTGTGTGTGTGTGTGTGTGTGTGTGTGTGTGTGTGTGTGTGTGTGTGTGTGTGTGCGTGTATCGAGGCTTTTCTATGCCACGAATGCATTGCATCGCATGCGTGCACGCATGCGATTTTATCTGTGTTGTACTGAACGCATGGACGTCTCCTGTAGTTATTCAATGGCATTTAATAGCTTACACGTAGGCGTCGCTGGCACGCGTATCTGTGTGTCTTCATTTAAGTGGCCAGGCGGGGTACACGGGGACGCGTTTAATTAGGCGTTTGTGGCGAACGCATGTGTTAACGCACGCATACATCTAATGGCCATGTGGCCATCATGCGTGAGACGACACGGTCAAATGCAGCGCCGCCATGAACTGTACGCGTGATTGACTTGTTGCTCTGCTCTGGAACGCACGTGTGAGATGTGTGCCACCCATTTGATTCTCAGCGCTAAACCTGCGTGTGTGTGTGTAGACGTGTATATCAAATAAAACATCCAGACGTTCATGCGAGCATGCGTTGGTCTGTCTCCACTGTGGGCTGCATGCTCTCTGTGCTCCTTGGCTGACGTAGCAAATTTGCTTTATATAGGCCTATTTGAATTGGGATAAAATACAGACCCTCAAGGACCACCGGTGGTCCTTTGGTGAGTTGGTGGTCCTGGTGGTCCCCCCCCAAGGACCACCGTTGGCCAAGGACCACCGTTGGTCCTTGGGGGAAGTTCCAAGTGGTCCACAGCTAAATTATGGAGAGTTGTTAACCAAATGGATATTTTAAATCTTGAGAGTATAAAGTGAAACCAAATAGATTTCGTTTCATTTTCTGGAAACACCCCGCCATTCCGAATATATTATTTATTATTATTTGGGCGATGATGTGATGTTGAAATGTAACTTTCAGATCAGCGCATGCATGAGTCACGGCCTTGCGCCCTGCTGGTTGGGACTAATATATTAAGTAGAAGTGTGTTGTGTTTATGGACTAAAATAACAGATGCTGTTTATTTTATTTGTTTTGCCCATTTTTATATTTGCATTTTAACCAAATGTTTTAATCCTTGACTGATTGAGACTATACATATTTCGTTAATTTATTTATATTTATTTATTTATTTATTTATTTATTTATTTATTTAACTGTTTTTGTTTTGTTTGGTGTTCCTAAGTTGAGCCCTTCGGAATGGCTGCCTTCTGGTTAAGTTGTCAGTTAAATTGCTTTATTTATTATTTGTTTAGTTCTGTTCAGTTATGTTGTGTTTAGACCTTTATTTCGTTATTTGTTTGTTTTGTTTAGTTGTTAACTTCAGCTCTGAGCAGCGGCCTGGCCTGCCGGGCTCAATTTGTCACGCACATGTCGGGCTTTGGGCTGGGTCGGGCTTGAGAAAAATAAATAAAGAAAAAAATTTGGAGCTAGCTATGTGTGTATGCATTGTGTCACATTCACAATATACACAACAAGTATTAGTCAGATCGGTTGCAGCCAGGCAAGCGTCTCTCTCTCTGTCATCTGCTCTGCGGTCTGAGCGCCCGAGCACAGCTGCTATTGACTGACTGAATGTGTGTCATGAAGAATGAAAAAGATCTCCTTGACCGGTGGGGTGTCAGGCATAATCGCCTATAACATTTTCGCCAGGTCTTTTCGCGGGGCACTTTTGCCGTGGAGGAGAGTGTTTTCACCTAACCTATCTGGCCGTTTCACCGCCGTTGAAGAGCCATTTCACCTATGCTCAATTCTGCTGTCAGACTGTCCATGTTTGCCTCACCTGTCTGCTGTCGGTGACCATTACACTATCCTATGCACTCCATAGAAATCAAAGTAATACAGATTAGAGCTATTGGAATCAGGTGCCCCCCCCCTCTCTCTCTCTCTCTCTCTCTCTCTCTCTCTCTCTCTCTCTCTCTCTCTCTCTCTCTGCCTAAAGCACGATGTTATTTCTCTCTGATGCGTCCTCTCTTTGAGGCGCATGCAGCGCACAGACAGGGCAGCTCAGAGCGCCAGTGGCGTCAGTTCAGAAAAAGCTAAGGTATGGCAACATGACTGGTACCAGTCATGTTGCCATACCTTAGCAACAGGCACGATGAAAAGTACATTTTATTATGTCCCCCTGTAGCCAAGCAATGGCAGCTTGCCATACCCAATTGACGCCTCTGCAGAGCGCACGACCACTAAAGACAGAACAAATGCTGGGCTCGCAGTTTGATAACAGCTAATGAATGCCGTTTTACCCACCTGTAGTCCTACTGTCCCTGTCAGTCACAGTTTATTTAGTGTCGGCGCTCCTTCGCTTAAGCCTATATCAATCCAAAATCCATTTTGCCTGGTTTTAACGAGGCAATGATGACACACTCTGTCTGTGTGTCAGTTAGACAGACAGACAGACAGACAGACAGACAGACAGACAGACAGACAGACAGACAGACAGACAGACAGACAGACAGACAGACAGACAGACATAATTTGGCACAGAGCAGAGGAGAGCGCTGAGCGCGCACCACCAGAACCAGACACAGAACGTCTATGCTTGCGGGGTTGATCTGCGCGCATCCCTCCAGAACAATTTTGCTGCATATCCTATCTATATTTTACAAACCTTCTTCACCACAATGCATAGCAGCAGTAGGCCTATGATAATATTCAAAATCAAATGCTATGATGTAGGCCTATATCGGGACATCATGACTCATGACCTACATGCGCAGTGCACGTATCAATTAATTAATTATTATTTGGACGCACCTGATTCCAAAGCTCTAATCTGTATGTCTACGCTCAATTCTGCTGTCAGACTGTCCATGTTTGCATATTATCCCTTTGTCATTTAAATATTATATTGATTGTGACAGGTGTTACCTGTCAAACGGTGACCATTACACACGGCCTCCCGGCGCGGCCTTGCGCCCAGCGCTGGATTTTTGGGACTATTAAACTGAACGAATAAGTGTTGATTCATACAAAGAAAAGTGCTGTGTTACGGACTAAAATAACAAATGCTGTTTATTTTATTTGTTTAGCCTATTTATATACTTTAATTTAACCAGGGAATGGGAATGTTTCGTTGCTTGACTGATTAAGGCTATTCATTCTAATATTTTATACACATACTTAACTTGAGATTGTTTATTTTAATTGCACAAATGTCGCACAACGCAAACTCAAAGGATTGTTCATTGTTAAATTGTCCTCGGGAGTCGGGACCTGTTTCACAATTGAATCGCGATTGAAGGGATTAGGCCTACGTTTTTATTTGTTTGTTTGTTTGTTTGAGGCTGTAGGCCCTGGCCCACCTCCTCCGTTACTACTGTATTGAAGACTTTATTATTTAGAAGTTTACATAGGAAAAGAAAATGTACAGTTTCATACAATATGCCTGCCTGACTGGCGAGAGCGCAGGCTCCACTTGAATGTTTAATTGTTCTTACAGTAAAAAAAATGATTTGGGAATTGTCACAATTATAGCAAATTGTATACATTTATATCCCCATTTGCTCCAAGCTGTTTTTTTTTAAATAAAGACAGTTGGAAAGGAGTATCATGTCTCTGTTCTTCACCAATATTTAAAATGTAATGAAAACAAAAGGCCGCCGCTACACGCACTCTGCAATTAAGCTTGTTTAGAAAAATGTCGGTCTTCGGGCCGGGCCGGTCTCCAATTGTCAATTATGTATCGGGCTTTGGGCCGGGCCCGGGCTGACGTTCTGCCGGCTGGGTTGGGCCGGGCTCACTATCTATCTATCTATCTATCTATCTATATCTATCTGGTGTCACGCTGTTCATGACTATCGCAGGACGGGCGTTAGACCGTTAGTTCCAACGGCAATCAAAACGACACTTCGAGGTTAAATCCCCCTCCAGACCGTCCGCAATCATTAGATTTCTGACCATTCTGGCCGCCTCCTCCCCTCATTGATTTAATTTCTGATCACCCCTCCCTCCATCGCACATAGTGTATTATTTGTGAGGAGTTGCTCACATTTAGATGAAAGGAAAGTGCTTCTGGAGTCACTTGTATATCATATATAGGCTATAGGCTAATATAATATAGGCCGATGTGTGGGTCTCTCGCCCTAGCTCGCGCGCGCTGCTCTCTGTGCCAAATCATGTCCAAATGGAGACGCTTTTGCGCAGCGAGTGAGCCAGCGGAGGGCAAGACGAGGGGCAGAGAGAGAGAGAGAGAGAGAGAGAGAGAGACGTTGTCCTCTTCGTAGATATTCATATCTTGCTAAAGTATTTTCTGTCTGGTTTATTGCTGGTAGATTTTGCGAGACTCTCCCGCCGCTGCTGTTTTTTTTTTTGATTGCCCGTTTACGAACGTTGACCGCTGATAAATAGGCTAATGCGGCGCTTGCGGGGGTCCTGCGGTTACACACAGGGAGATGGAGGAGGCATTATTATGCAGCTTGGATACATTCATGTCCCTGGACAGACGTGCACGGACGATTCCTTGTTTCGGATGACAAAGTGCAGTGCGAGCGCAAACGTATCAATTAAATATGCAAGAATGTGGCAACTTCACCCCTCCCATTCGCACGACTAAACCAAATTATATTATGAGAATGTGGCCTCACCATTTAGGCCTACTGCTAATCTGCATAGATTCTCTCCCATTCCGCCATTTTTTTTGTACCATGCATGTTCCAAGCTCCTCCATGCTCCGGTTTAGATAACTACTGTACAACGCATTTGCCCTTCGCAATAGGGCCAGGTCTGTCTGTCTGTCTGTCTGTCTGTCTGTCTGTCTGTCTGTCTGTCTGTCTGTCTGTCTGTCTGTCTGTCTGTCTGTCTGTCTGTCACGCAGCAATGCATGCTCAGCGGAGAGGCACCCCCGTCAGAAAGCCTGGTGTGCGAGGTTACCTAGTTAGTAGTATAGTAATAAGGGTAATAATAACCCCTCCCCCTCTCTCTCTTTCCTTTAGTTGTCTTGTTATAGGCATATAGGCATAAAACGTACGGCTAAAGTGGATCAATGGATGTTTTATAATATAATAGGCCTAATCATATCTTCAAATACCTCAACATTTTACTTGAGTATACAGTATAAGTAAATCTACTTAGTTACTTTGCCCCACTGCGCCCAGTGAGAGCAGAGAGAGAGAGAGAGAGAGAGAGAGAGAGAGAGAGAGAGAGAGAAGAGAGAAAGAGAAGAGACAGAGTGTACAACGTTATGGACATTTATAACTCAAATGATCAGATATGATTGATGATTCTCTGCACGCAAACACCATCGCAGGACAGAGAAAAATTAGGCGATAATTACAGGCTACAGCTGGGCTGGGGGGAAAAAACAGCCTCGCCAAATGGACCCGTACGGTTCCATTTGGTTTACGTAGGCCTATGATTTGGTCTTACGTGTCATTAAACCTTAATATGCAAATATACAACCTTTGTTTTGTTTTATTAATGTTATGATGGCGCAAGGAAGGCTGACTTTTCTCAGTTGCCTTAATTCAACGAGTCACCACCACATCAATTTCTGTATCAGAAAGTCTTGTAGGCTATAATATCCACGTGGTTCCACTGAGTTCGGGTCCCTTTTTTATAATCGTCAACTGGTCTGGTTTGGTTCAGATTACCACGGAATCCGCACGGTTCTGTATAACAGTAAACCCCAGAGGCGTCAATTGGGTATGGCAAGCTATGGCAGCTGCCATACCTTGCAGGCTACAGTGGGAAATAATAAAATGTACTTTTCATCATGTCTGTTGCTAAGGTATGGCAACATGACTGGTGTCTTGCACGCACGCGAGGGCGCGCGTGCAAGACACCAGTCATGTTGCCATACCTTAGCTTTTGCTGAACTGACGCCACTGGTAAACCCCGACTCCAGGGTCAGCGAACAAGACAGCGCTGATTTGGGACAAGCGCTAGAGATATACAAGATATACAAGCTACAAGCTCATAGCGTGGTGAATTGCGTGAGCTTGTAGCTCTGATATTTTCAACGCGCGTCACCATCGTACGACGAATAGGCTGATTTTTAACAGCACACAGCACAGAAGAAGCAGCCCGCAGCACGCTCACCCTTCGGGATTTAAACCACGCTGACAGATCATGATACAAAAATTATGATTTGTTTTAATGGTTGTAGCCTACTACTTTAACCAAATAATAATAAGAATAATAGGCTTAAATCTGATAAAATAGCCCAAAGGGTGCCACATGATAAAATAGCCTATATAAGGGAGACATTTTCCCAGCCGGTCACAGTGTCCGGTGCCGGTGGACTTTATAATTACCGGCCAATTAAACATTTTAACGGTCAATGGCACAACGTATGCTTCGCCAATATCTTTATATATACAGACAGACAGACAGACATAGAGAGAGGGGGGGGGGGAGAGAGAGAGAGAGAGAGAGAGAGAGAGAGAGAGAGAGAGAGAGAGAGAGAGAGAGAGAGAGAGAGAGAGAGAGATGTTCATGAATCATGGAGACTTGTAGAGGATTGATTGAATAGCCATTAGACACCTGGCACCCCCTCAAGAACCACTGGGGGGCCCCGGACCACTGGTTGAAATCCACTGTCAGTAAGAAAGTAATGACGTGCTGCCGTGCATATCACCGAAAAAAAAAAGAAAAAGAAAAAGTAGGCCTATACCTCTGCCCTCATGAAAGTCAGGCAAGACTGACGTTAACCTTTATTTTATTTAGAACATAAGATGAAACCAAATGGACCCTTGTGTTCATGAATGAGTTAGAGCTTAAAATGAATAGGCTACAATGAAACCATAAGAATCACTGTACATTTACAGACATTTTTTATTTATTTATTTTTTTACAAGACGCGTCACGCGTACCTCCGTGGCTGCATGGCATCGTTACAGGACACGGGACGCGTACCATCGCAGAGCAATCGTGTGCACCACGAGTGCCACTGGAGCAGAACTAACGCATGCATGCACGCACGCATATGTAAACAAAAAGCCATGCTGCACCCGTGCGTCGCTGCGCTGAAGAGGCACGGATCGCGCTTCATAGTGCGTGCGTGCGTGCGTGCGTGCGTGCGTGCGTGCGTGCGTGCGTGCGTGCGTGCGTGCGTGCGTGCGTGTTTGTTTATTCTGCCTCCTCTCCTCTCCTTTTTCTTTTCTTATTTTTAACAAATGTTACTGGAAATCACAGATCTACAAACGCAGCATGCTTTAAATAGTGAAAATAGCAGATCTACAAGCTCGCAGCACGTCACACCTTACTGCGTTGTGAGCTTATAGATCTACTGTAATATTAAAGATCTAAATATTGTTGCTGTCTGCAGAAACCTCATCTCCTTTTCACAAATTACAAGTATCTTGCACATAATAATATAAAATAGCCGATCTACAAGCTCACAATGCGTAAGTGTGTTTGACGCAGTGTGTGTGTGTGTGTGTGTGTGTGTGTGTGTGTGTGTGTGTGTGTGTGTGTGTGTGTGTGTGTGTGTGTGTGTGTGTGTGTGTGTACGCGCGCGCGCGCGCGCGCGCGTGCGTGCGTGCGTGCGTGCGTGCGTGCGTGCGTGCGTGCGTGCGTGCGTGCGTGCGTGCGTGTCTGTGTGTGTGAGAAGCCTTTCTTTTTTTCACACAAATGTTCTTGGAAATAACAAATCTACAAGCGCATTATGAGTCTATGTGCTTTCTCTCCCCAAAAATTTAGACATTTTTAAATAGTGAAAATAGCTGATCTACAAGCTCACATGTGAGCTTGTAGATCGACTATTTTCACTATTTTAAACAGTTTTAAAAATAATAATAATAAAATTGACATACAAGGTTTCCACCTGACAACAACCTTATAATACATCATTGTATATATTATGTATTATTGTAAGTCGCTTTGGATTAAAAGCGTCTGCTAAATGCCTAAACTGTAAACTGTAAACTGCAGCGCGGCACTCAGTGCCACGCTGAGCTTGTAGATCTGCTATTTTTCAATAGTTAAAGCAAAAAATAATGCATAATAATGTGTTCCCAGTCTAAATGGGTTGAGTTTGCTTTCCTACTCCCAAAAGCATTTTTTAATAAAGTGAAAATAGCAGATCTACAAGCTCACAACGGGCAAATACATATCATTTTGGGGGTCCTTTGTGTGAAAAGGTTTGAGCAACCCTGACATAGAAACATATGTTTTTTAAAAAAAACCTTTGAAGGATTTGAAATATTCAAAAACTTGCTAAAACTTTCTAGATTTTTTATAAAATAGCAGATCTACAGGCTCGCAAAGCGGCACTTGGTGCCGCGCTGTGAGCTTGTAGATCTGCTATTTTTCAGTAGTTAAAGCACAAAATAATGAATGAAGAACATTCATGGGTGGCCCGCAGTGAATCCTTGTGTGTGTGTGTGTGTGTGTGTGTGTGTGTGTGTGTGTGTGTGTGTGTGTGTGTGTGTGTGTGTGTGTGTGTGTGTGTGTGTGTGCGTGCGTGCGTGCGTGCGTGTGTGTTTATTCTGCCTATCTCCTCTCCTCTCCTCTCCTTTTTCTTTTCTTATTTTTTAATACATGTTAATGGAAATCACAGATCTACAAACGCAGTATGCTTTAAATAGTGAAAATAGCAGATCTACAAGCTCGCAGCATGTCACACCTTACTGCGTTGTGAGCTTATAGATCTACTGTAATATTAAAGATCTAAATATTGTTGCTGTCTGCAGAAACCTCGTCTCCTTTTCATAAATTACAAGTATCTTGCACAAAATAATAGAAAATAGCCGATCTACAAGCTCACAACGCGTGAGTGTGTTTGACGCAGTGTGTGTGTGCGTGCGTGCGTGCGTGCGTGCGTGCGTGCGTGCGTGCGTGCGTGCGTAGACGTGCGTGCGTATACGTGCATGCGTGCGTGCGTGCGTGCGTGCGTGTGTGTGTGTCTGTGTGTGTGAGAAGCCTTTCTTTTTTTCCCACAAATGTTCTTGGAAATAACAAATCTACAAGCGCATTATGAGTCTATGTGCTTTCTCTCCCCAAAAATGTAAACATTTTTTAAATAGTGAAAATAGCAGATCTACAAGCTCACTGTGAGCTTGTAGATCGACTATTTTCACTATTTTAAACAGTTTTAATAATAATAATAATACAATTGACATACAAGGTTTCCACCTGACAACAACCTTATAATACATCATTGTATATATTATGTATTATTGTAAGTCGCTTTGGATTAAAAGCGTCTGCTAACTGCCTAAACTGTAAACTGCAGCGCGGCACTCAGTGCCACGCTGTGAGCTTGTAGATCAGCTATTTTTCAATAGTTAAAGCACAAAATAATGCATAATAATGTGTTCCCAGTCTAAATGGGTTAAGTGTGCTTTCCTACCCCCAAAAGCATTTTTTAATAAAGTGAAAATAGCAGATCTACAAGCTCACAACGGGCAAATGCATATCATTTTGGCGGTCCTTTGTGTGAAAAGGTTTGAACACCCCTGACATAGAAACATATGTTTTTTTAAAAAAACCTTAGAAGGATTTGAAATATTCAAAAACTTGCTAAAATGTGTGGTAGTAATATTTATAGAGTAACACATAGTTATATACTTGTTTTCCTTCCATTCAATCTCATTGAATGAACGGTCAACCAGCCAATACAGTGCACATGCTAATTCAACTCAGCTGTCAATCTAACAGCTGACTTCTCTCCCCCCATCCATGGTCTCTCACTCTGTCAGCAAATCCTTATTCTGTAACTGTTTCTATGTTGCTGTGTTTAGAACATATCCATATAAGAACATGTTTATAATAGCATCTCTGTCAGAATGGACTATAAGAACTGGACGAGAATGGTACAGGGGAGGCTTCTGCCCCATGGGGCCCAAGCTCTGGCCATGGAGGTCAGAGCTCTGTCTTTTGTGAATGCTGATACTCTGTTCAACTTCTTGCTCTCTTGAATAAATCTTTGTCAATTCTTCAAATCCTTCATCCTTGTGGAACATTAATATTTTCTATCATAATAGTTAAAGCACAAAATAATGCATAATAATGTGTTCCCAGTCTAAATGGGTTAGGTGTGCTTTCCTACCCCCAAAAGCATGTTTTAATATAGTGAAAATAGCAGATCTACAAGCTCACAACGGGCAAACACATAAAAAAAATAATGAATGAAGAACATTCATAGGGGAATCCTTGTGTGTGTGTGTGTGTGTGTGTGTGTGTGTGTGTGTGTGTGTGTGTGTGTGTGTGTGTGTGTGTGTGTGTGTGTGTGTGTGTGTGTGTGTGTGTGTGAGAGAGAGAAATGCATAATAATGTGTTCCCAGTCTAAATGGGTTAAAGCCCTCCCCCTGTCCTTTTTTTTTTATTGTTTTTCTTTTTTAACAAATGTTACAGGAAATCACAGATCTATAAACACAGTGTGCTTTCCTACTCCCAAAAGCATTTTTTAATAGTGAAAATAGCAGCTCTACAAGCTCACAACGGGCAAATACATATAATTTTGGGGGTCCTTTGTGTGAAAAGGTTTGAGCACCCCTGACATAGAAACATCATTATGTGTTTTAAAAGAAACCTTAGAAGGATTTGAAATATTCAAAAAGTTGCTAAAATGTTCTAGATATTTTATAAAATAGCAGATCTACAGGCTCGCAAAGCAGCACTCGGTGCCGCGCTGTGAGCTTGTAGATCTGCTATTTTTCAATAGTTAAAGCACAAAATAATGAATGAAGAACATTCATGGGGGGCCCGCAGTGAATCCTTGTGTGTATGTGTGCGTGTGTGTGTGTGTGTGTGTGTGTGTGTGTGTGTGTGTGTGTGTGTGTGTGTGTGTGTGTGTGTGTGTGTGTGTGTGTGTGTGTGTGTGTGTGTGTGTGTGTGTGCGTGCGTGCGTGCGTGTGTGTGTTTATTCTGCCTATCTCCTCTCCTCTCCTCTCCTTTTTCTTTTCTTATTTTTTAATACATGTTAATGGAAATCACAGATCTACAAACGCAGTATGCTTTAAATAGTGAAAATAGCAGATCTACAAGCTCGCAGCATGTCACACCTTACTGCGTTGTGAGCTTATAGATCTACTGTAATATTAAAGATCTAAATATTGTTGCTGTCTGCAGAAACCTCGTCTCCTTTTCATAAATTACAAGTATCTTGCACAAAATAATAGAAAATAGCCGATCTACAAGCTCACAACGCGTGAGTGTGTTTGACGCAGTGTGTGTGTGTGTGCGTGCGTGCGTGCGTGCGTGCGTGCGTATACGTGCGTGCGTATACGTGCGTGCGTGCGTGCGTGCGTGCGTGCGTGTGTGTGTGTGTCTGTGTGTGTGAGAAGCCTTTCTTTTTTTCCCACAAATATTCTTGGAAATAACAAATCTACAAGCGCATTATGAGTCTATGTGCTTTCTCTCCACAAAAATGTAAACATTTTTTAAATAGTGAAAATAGCAGATCTACAAGCTCACTGTGAGCTTGTAGATCGACTATTTTCACTATTTTAAACAGTTTTAATAATAATAATAATACAATTGACATACAAGGTTTCCACCTGACAACAACCTTATAATACATCATTGTATATATTATGTATTATTGTAAGTCGCTTTGGATTAAAAGCGTCTGCTAACTGCCTAAACTGTAAACTGCAGCGCGGCACTCAGTGCCACGCTGTGAGCTTGTAGATCAGCTATTTTTCAATAGTTAAAGCACAAAATAATGCATAATAATGTGTTCCCAGTCTAAATGGGTTAAGTGTGCTTTCCTACCCCCAAAAGCATTTTTTAATAAAGTGAAAATAGCAGATCTACAAGCTCACAACGGGCAAATGCATATCATTTTGGCGGTCCTTTGTGTGAAAAGGTTTGAACACCCCTGACATAGAAACATATGTTTTTTAAAAAAAACCTTAGAAGGATTTGAAATATTCAAAAACTTGCTAAAATGTTCTAGATTTTTTATAAAATTGCAGATCTACAAGCTTGCAAAGCGGCACTCGGTGCCGCGCTGTGAGCGCAGTGAATCTGTGTGTGTATGTGTGTGTGTGTGTGTGTGTGTGTGTGTGTGTGTGTGTGTGTGTGTGTGTGTGTGTGTGTGTGTGTGTGTGTGTGTGTGTAATGCATAATAATGTGTTCCCAGTCTAAATGGGTTAAAGCCCTCCCCCTGTCCCTTTTTTTTTATTGTTTTTCTTTTTTAACAAATGTTACAGGAAATCACAGATCTATAAACACAGTGTGCTTTCCTACTCCCAAAAGCATTTTTTAATAGTGAAAATAGCAGATCTACAAGCTCACAACGGGCAAATACATATCATTTTGGGGGTCCTTTGTGTGAAAAGGTTTGAGCACCCCTGACATAGAAACATATGTTTTTTAAAAGAACCCTTAGAAGGATTTGAAATATTCAAAAACTTGCTAAAATGTTCTAGATTTTTTATAAAATAGCAGATCTACAGGCTCGCTAAACGGCACTCGGTGCCGCGCTGTGAGCTTGTAGATCTGCTATTTTTCAATAGTTAAAGCACAAAATAATGCATAATAATGTGTTCCCAGTCTAAATGGGTTAAAACCCCCCCCCCCTGTCCTTTTTTTATTGTTTTTCTTTTTACAAATGTTACTGGAAATCACAGATCTACAAACGCAGTGTGC
Source organism: Nannobrachium achirus (assembly GCF_963921795.1). Taxonomy (NCBI): domain Eukaryota; kingdom Metazoa; phylum Chordata; class Actinopteri; order Myctophiformes; family Myctophidae; genus Nannobrachium; species Nannobrachium achirus. Next base: position 74,964 of record NW_027664916.1, read on the forward strand.
TTTCCTACTACCAAAAGCATTTTATAATATAGTGAAAATAGCAGATCTACAAGCTCACAACGGGCAAATACATATCATTTTGGGGGTCCTTTGTGTGAAAAGGTTTGAGCAACCCTTACATAGAAACATATGTTTTAAAAAAAACCTTAGAAGGATTTGAAATATTCAAAAACTTGCTAAAATGTTCTAGATATTTTATAAAATAGCAGATCTACAGGCTCGCAAAGCAGCACTCGGTGCCGCGCTGTGAGCTTGTAGATCTGCTATTTTTCAATAGTTAAAGCACAGAATAATGAATGAAGAACATTCATGTGAGCGCGTGTGCGTGCGTGTCGTGTGTGTTTATTCTGCCTATCTCCTCTCCTCCCCCTTTTCTTTTCTAATTTTTTAACAAATGTTACTGGAGATCACAGATCTACAACGCAGCATGCTTTAAATAGTGAAAATAGCAGATCTACAAGCTCGCAGCACGTCACACCTTACTGCGTTGTGAGCTTATAGATCTACTGTAATATTAAAGATCTAAATAGTGTTGCTGTCTGCAGAAACCTCGTCTCCTTTTCATAAATTACAAGTATCATGCACAAAATAATAGAAAATAGCCGATCTACAAGCTCACAATGCGTAAGTGGGTTTGACGCAGTGTGTGTGTGTGTGTGTGTGTGTGTGTGTGTGTGTGTGTGTGTGTGTGTGTGTGTCTGTGTGTGAGAAGCCTTTCTTTTTTTCCCACAAATGTTCTTGGAAATAACAAATCTACAAGCGCATTATGAGTCTGTGCTTTCTCTCCCCAAAAATTAAATCATTTTTTAAATAGTGAAAATAGCTGATCTACAAGCTTACAACGCCTCGCATCACGAGGTGTTCTGAGCTTGTAGATCGACTATTTTCACTATTTTGAACAGTTTTAAAAATAATAATGATACAATTGACATACAAGGTTTCCCACCTGACAACAACCTTATAATACATCATTGTATATATTATATATTATTGTAAGTCGCTTTGGATTAAAAGCGTCTGCTAAATGCCTTAACTGTAAACTGTAAACTGCAGCGCCGGACTCAGTGCCACGCTGTGAGCTTGTAGATCTGCTATTTTTCAATAGTTAAAGCACAAAATAATGCATAATAATGTGTTCCCAGTCTAAATGGGTTAGGTGTGCTTTCCTACCCCCAAAAGCATGTTTTAATATAGTGAAAATAGCAGATCTACAAGCTCACAACGGGCAAACACATAAAAAAAATAATGAATGAAGAACATTCATAGGGGAATCCTTGTGTGTGTGTGTGTGTGTGTGTGTGTGTGTGTGTGTGTGTGTGTGTGTGTGTGTGTGTGTGTGTGTGTGTGTGTGTGTGTGTGTGTGTGAGAGAGAGAAATGCATAATAATGTGTTCCCAGTCTAAATGGGTTAAAGCCCTCCCCCTGTCCTTTTTTTTTTATTGTTTTTCTTTTTTAACAAATGTTACAGGAAATCACAGATCTATAAACACAGTGTGCTTTCCTACTCCCAAAAGCATTTTTTAATAGTGAAAATAGCAGCTCTACAAGCTCACAACGGGCAAATACATATAATTTTGGGGGTCCTTTGTGTGAAAAGGTTTGAGCACCCCTGACATAGAAACATCATTATGTGTTTTAAAAGAAACCTTAGAAGGATTTGAAATATTCAAAAAGTTGCTAAAATGTTCTAGATATTTTATAAAATAGCAGATCTACAGGCTCGCAAAGCAGCACTCGGTGCCGCGCTGTGAGCTTGTAGATCTGCTATTTTTCAATAGTTAAAGCACAAAATAATGAATGAAGAACATTCATGGGGGGCCCGCAGTGAATCCTTGTGTGTATGTGTGCGTGTGCGTGTGTGTGTGTGTGTGTGTGTGTGTGTGTGTGTGTGTGTGTGTGTGTGTGTGTGTGTGTGTGTGTGTGTGTGTGCGCGCGTGCACGTGCGTGTGTGTGCGCGTGTTTTGTGTGTGTTTTTTCTGCCTATCTCCTCCTCCCACTTTTCTTTTCTTATTTTTTAACAAATGTTACTGGAAATCACAGATCTACAAACGCAGTGAGCCCCCAAAAGCATCTTTTTTCCCCACTGATGTTCTTGGAAATAACAAATCTACAAGCGCATTCTGAGTCTATGTGCTTTCTCTCCCCAAAAATTAAAACTTTTTCTAAAATAGTGAAAATAGCTGATCTACAAGCTCGCAGCACGTCACACCTTACTGCGTTGTGAGCTTATAGATCTACTGTAATATTAAAGATCTAAATATTGTTGCTGTCTGCAGAAACCTTGTCTCCTTTTCATAAATTACAAGTATCTTGCACAAAATAATAGAAAATTGCCGATCTACAAGCCTTTCTTTTTTTCCCACAAATGTTCTTGGAAATAACAAATCTACAAGTGCACTATGAGTCTATGTGCTTTCTCTCCCCAAAAATTAAATCATTTTTTAAATAGTGAAAATAGCTGATCTACAAGCTTACAACGCCTCGCATCACGAGGTGTTCTGAGCTTGTAGATCGACTTTTTTCACTATTTTAAACAGT
>NW_027664915.1:0-82500 GCF_963921795.1 Nannobrachium achirus
ACATTTTTGGATCCTTCCGAATTTAACCAAAAATATAGCTGCAAGCAGCGATAAAGTGGCCAAGGCAGAAAAAGCAGGAAAGCAAAAAAGCATCAAGGGAAAGCAAAGAACAAATCAAAGAAAAACTGGAAGCAGTGTTCTTCCGAACAGGACTCCGGCAGGTCAGGTAGGTTTTTTTTGGCCTAGCGGTGACTCTATAATAGGCCAAAGTGAAAAGGGTGCCACGTGTTTTTTGGCCTTTCACGGCAATCGGACGCTGCATGCGGGATTTGAAGCATTTTGTTCCAAAAATGTGTTTGGCAAAAATTGACCCGCTGGTGGCGCTATAACAGGCCAATGTGAGAAGGGTGGCATCTGTTCCTTGGCCTAGTGGGAATGTGTGTGCAAAATCTCACACACATAGCAGGCTGCGTTTGAGACATTTTGTTCAAAAAGGAGCAATTCAATGTTAGCCAATTAGATAGAATATGATATCTGACAAATCCGTCATGATTACATCACTGTAGAGATACTGTGTACTGATTTGTGTGATTTTCGGATAAAATCTGAAGGAGTAATATCGAAGAATGTGTTTTACATACTGTAAGTTGGCCTTCTGGTGGCGCTATAAATGGCAGATGTGAAAAATGCAGGGCACAGGTTTTTCCTTGGCCTCTGGGAAGTGTGCATACAAAGTTTTAAACTAATCGGTGGTTATAGGTAAAAGCACAAATTGGCCTCTACACAACATGTATGCAAAAGACTGTATGCCTATATAGAATCTTTGGTATGACACGACCGGGGTTTGAACCTGGATCTCCCAGTCTCAGGGCAGACACTCAAACCACTAGGCCACTGAGCTGGTACATGATGTCGTTGCAATCCTTGGAAATCACAACATAGGTGTAGACATGACAGTTTGTATTATAATGCTTGTTTCAGGATTTATGATGCAAAATACATTATTTAGTAATGGCGGATATTAAAATACGCATCAAGGGGGGTTGGGGGACATTTTTAGGAAGGCTCCATATCAGACATTGTTCAAGGAACCAAACTGTGAAGTGTACCAAATATCATGGTTTTACACTTATATAAACCCCAGGCGGGATTCGATGCAATGACCTTCTGCATGAAAGGCATATGCCCTGACCACTACACTAGGCAGCCACAGAATCTGTTAGCCATGTTTGTTTAAAAAAAAAGTTCTATGTAGGCTGAGTGCCTTGATTTTATTGATTTCTTTTTTATATTTTGGAGGCTTGGGGTGAAATCAATCTGAGTAAATGTAATCTATTGTATGTATTTCTGACATTTTCGAGTGATCATATTTTCTTTTACTCAGAACAGAAAAAAAAACGGCTGTTAGAGAAGGGCTCATTTTAAACATGAATTGGAGTTAGATCAGACGTGTCAACATTAAAGAGTTTGACATACGCACATGCCATGGGCATCCAGGATGTTAACATCAACTCAACCCGACGTGGGGTTTGAGCTCACAACCATCCGTATATCAGGCACAGGCACTGACCACTACACTACGGTAGTCACGCATAAAGGACCTGTCATTTAAAAAAAAAAGAAAAAAAAAGAAAAAGTTTCATGCATACAAAGTTTTACACTAATCGGTGGTTATAGGTAAAAGCACAAATTTGCCTCTACACAACATGTATGCAAAAGACTGTAGGCCTATATGCAACAGACATAAAAAAAAAACTGTGATACTATGCACCTGGACAGTTTGATGATGTACATAGTAAGCCTGGCTGAGCTATGAAGACCATATGAATCGGCCAGGCTATGAATCTCATAGGGCAGGAGCCTATCTCCTGTTTCTGTAGCGCAAGGTAACTTGTTGTACAAGTACACCCCCTGGTCATGACACTGGTATGTCGCAGGGAGTTACCCCCAATCCAACCCTAGATGTTGAGTTTCAAGCAGGGAGGAACTGGGTCCCATTTTTTAGAATCTTTGGTATGACACGACCCGGGTTTGAACCCAGATCTCCCAGTCTCAGGGCAGACACTCAAACCACTAGACCACTGAGCTGGTACATGGTATCATTGCAATCCTTGGAAATCACAACATAGGTGTAGACATGACAGTTTGTTGCGACCGTCAGGGAGCAGTTTACTATGAAAACCTCCACCGGCCGTCCGTCCGTCCGTCCGTCCGTCCGTCACACCTTTGTGACTATCAACAAACGTCACACCTTTGTTGATGTTTAAATCGAAGAGTCTTGGTCAAATACTTCTGTTGGTTTCTGCACTGATCATTTATACAATTCAGCTGTGTTTGCTCGTGTCATCATGATGAGGTCATAAATCAGCCATGCCCAAATATAGATTTTACGGGTTTACATGCTTACTCAGTTATTCGTTATGTGAAAGTCCTATGACGTCTATGATATCTGACATCATCATACATACATTCCCTTTTATGCCCATAAATGGAGATCCCCTCTGTAGAACCAGCCACTGACATCACTGTAATGTCAGGGGAACCAAATCCCTTTTATGCCCATATATGGAGATCCCTGTGATGCCAGGGGAACCAAATCCCTTTTATGCCCATATATGGAGATATGGAGATCCCCGTGTTGCCAGGGTAACCAAATCCATTTTATGCCCATATATGGAGATCCCTGGGATGCCAGGGGAACCAAATCCCTTTTACGCCCATATATGGAGATCCCTTATGTCATCAATATTAAGCCCATATCTGTGAATATCTTTGGGTATCAGATGTCTCCATATATGGTTAAATGGTCCGATATACATCACTGGCCAGAAGACCAAGAAATGGTGCAACCTCGCCCTTTGCTTTTCTCCCTATAGGCATCTTACTGGTAGGTAGTTTAATGAGGAATGCAGTATGGTGGTAGGTAGGTAGTTATGGCCTTTGATGTAAGATTTTCACTTTCTAGGATAACTATATTTGCTATTCCCAGATGATGCCCTTTTAGGGTACCCCTCATGCCCATATATGGAGATCCCCAGGCTTTACTAATTAACATAAGTTTTATGCCCATATATGGAGATCAGTGTCCCAATGTCATCAGATATATGGGCATAAATGGACACAGGCAAACTAGATGGGCTGTATGGATATCCAGATGTGTGATGTAAGTGTTTTATTCCAAATGTGGCACCCCACAGACATATTTCCAGAAACAAAATCCCTTTCATGCCCATATATGGAGATTTCTGATGTCATCAATCCCAGGCCCTGTAAAAAACATGGTTGCTATGGTATGAGCAACTTATGTCTCCATATATGGAGATTCAACTTCAATGAGTAACCATGGCAAACTGTCAACTGCCCGTATGTCTTGATAATTGGTAAAACAAACTTTTGGCCTATTTCCCGATTAGGGAGTCTTACTGGTATTTTAATGCTTGTTTCAGGTTTCAGGATTTATGTCATGGTTTTATGCTTATACAAGCCCCAGGTGGGATTCGATCCAACGAGCTTCTGCATGTAAGGCATGTGCCCTGACCACTACACTAGGCAGCCACAGGACCTGTTAACCATGTTTGTTTAAAAAAAAAAGTTCTATGTAGGCTGAGTGCCTTGATTTTATTGATTTCTTTTTTATATTTTGGAGGCTTGGGGTGAAATCAATCTGAGTAAATGTAATCTGAGTATTTCTGACATTTTCGAGTGATCATATTTTCTTTTACTCAAAACGGCCGGTAGAGAAGGGCTCATTTTAAACATGAACGTGATCTGGAGTTAGATCAGACGTGTCAACATTAAAGAGTTTGACATACGCACATGCCATGGGCATCCAGGATGTTAACATCAACTCTACCCAACGTGGGGTTCGAACTCACAACCATCCGAATATCAGGCACAGGCACTGACCACTACACTACGGCAGTCACACATAGTGGACCTGTCATTTAAAAAAAAAAGATAAGAAAAAAAAAGTTTCATGTAATGTACTTGACGCCTTCTTTCAAAATGATATAGCGCCCCCCTTTGGCCAATTGGGGTAAGATTGGTTTCAGTGATATTTGGACTAACCCTCTATAGTAGTTCATCATGAAATTTTACTTTGCATGTATGTTTTAGAGGCAGAAGAATAATTTGCATAAGACTTGCAATGTTGATTGAATTATTAAAAAAGCATGTTTCAATAAAAAAAAAACGATCTGACAGATCTTTAGATATTGGTCCAAAGTTCATGTAAAAAAAGTTCTGTGCACGTGACGCGAAAGTTCCGGAATAAAAGCGGGTTTAAGTGTTTTACAAACTGCTCAAAATTGCGGAAAATCTAAGGGCGGAGCTTACTTAACAAAGACACAGATGTCTTCCGCTTGAGTCAAGGCACGCGTGTAAGCAAGTTGCATGTCTTCAAACGAAACGAGGCATGACTTATGCCCCTTTAAAGTTTGAATTTTCAAACGCTTCGTATAGCACCCCCCTTTGGCCAATTGGAGTAAGATTGCTTTCAGTGATATTTGGACTAACCCTCTACATATTTGCCAAATGCTATGAACGTGTCACTTTGCATGTATGATTTAGAGGCAGAAGAATAATTTGCATAAAACTGCAACATTGAGTGAATTATTAAAAAATAATGTTTCGCTTTAAAGAAAATCCGGCCGCTGTGCGATGACCGTGTTGGTCCAAAGTTCATGTAAAAAAAGTTTCGCGCACGTTACGCGAAAATCCCAGGAGGAGATAGATTTTGACTGTTTTTCATATAATTCAAAATTGTGGGAGAGGTAAAGGTCAGAGGTCAAAAGTCAGCGCGTAAAAGTTGTTCGGCATGAGGAGACGCATAAGTGTATACAGGTTTCATTGCTGTACCTGAAACAGGGCATGAGCTACACCAGTTCAAAGTTTGCACTTTCGAAGGCTTCCTACAGCGCCACCCTTTGGCCGATTGTTGCGAGCTTCGCGTTTTAGCCGTTTGGCATAGTCCTCTGCCATACTGCCGAGTTTCGTAAAAAGCGACTGCACGGTCTAGCCGCTAGAGCAAAAGTGGCGGAATAATAATAATAGTAAATATAGCTGCAAGCAGCGATAAAGTGGCCAAGGCAGAAAAAGCAGGAAAGCAAAAAAGCATCAAGAGAAAGCAAAGAACAAATCAAAGAAAAACTGGAAGCAGTGTTCTTCCGAACAGGACTCCGGCAGGTCAGGTAGGTTTTTTTTGGCCTAGCGGTGACTCTATAATAGGCCAAAGTGAAAAGGGTGCCACGTGTTCTTGGGCCTTTCACGGCAATCGGACGCTGCATGCGGGATTTGAAGCATTTTGTTCCAAAAATGTGTTTGGCAAAAATTGACCCGCTGGTGGCGCTATAACAGGCCAATGTGAGAAGGGTGGCATCTGTTCCTTGGCCTAGTGGGAATGTGTGTGCAAAATCTCACACACATAACAGGCTGCGTTTGAGACATTTTGTTCAAAAAGGAGCAATCCTGCAAACCTTGGAATTCAATGTTAGCCAATTAGATAGAATATGATATCTGACAAATCCGTCATGATTACATCACTGTAGAGATACTGTGTACTGATTTGTGTGATTTTCGGATAAAATCTGAAGGAGTAATATCGAAGAATGTGTTTTACATACTGTAAGTTGGCCTTCTGTTGGCGCTATAAATGGCAGATGTGAAAAATGCAGGGCAAAGGTTTTTCCTTGGCCTCTGGGAAGTGTGCATACAAAGTTTTAAACTAATCGGTGGTTATAGGTAAAAGACTGTATGCCTATATAGAATCTTTGGTATGACACAACTGGAGTTTGAACCTGGATCTCCCAGTCTCAGGGCAGACACTCAAACCACTAGGCCACTGAGCTGGTACATGATGTCGTTGCAATCCTTGGAAATCACAACATAGGTGTAGACATGACAGTTTGTATTATAATGCTTGTTTCAGGATTTATGATGCAAAATACATTATTTAGTAATGGCGGATATTAAAATACGCATCAAGGGGGGTTGGGGGACATTTTTAGGAAGGCTCCATATCAGACATTGTTCAAGGAACCAAACTGTGAAGTGTACCAAATATCATGGTTTTATGCTTATATAAACCCCAGGCGGGATTCGATCCAACGACCTTCTGCATGAAAGGCATATGCCCTGACCACTACACTAGGCAGCCACAGAATCTGTTAGCCATGTTTGTTTAAAAAAAAAGTTCTATGTAGGCTGAGTGCCTTGATTTTATTGATTTCTTTTTTATATTTTGGAGGCTTGGGGTGAAATCAATCTGAGTAAATGTAATCTGAGTATTTCTGACATTTTCGAGTGATCATATTTTCTTTTACTCAAAACGGCCGGTAGAGAAGGGCTCATTTTAAACATGAACGTGATCTGGAGTTAGATCAGACATGTCAACATTAAAGAGTTTGACATACGCACATGCCATGGGCATCCAGGATGTTAACATCAACTCTACCCAACGTGGGGTTCGAACTCACAACCATCCGAATATCAGGCACAGGCACTGACCACTACACTACGGCAGTCACACATAATGGACCTGTCATTTAAAAAAAAAGATAAGAAAAAAAAAAGTTTCATGTAATGTACTTGACGCCTTCTTTCAAAATGATATAGCGCCCCCCTTTGGCCAATTGGGGTAAGATTGGTTTCAGTGATATTTGGACTAACCCTCTATAGTAGTTCATCATGAAATTTTACTTTGCACGTATGTTTTAGAGGCAGAAGAATAATTTGCATAAGACTTGCAATGTTGATTGAATTATTAAAAAAGCATGTTTCAATTAAAAAAAAAAAACAATCTGACAGATCTTTAGATATTGGTCCAAAGTTCATGTAAAAAAAGTTCCGTGCACGTGACGCGAAAGTTCCGGAATAAAAGCGGGTTTAAGTGTTTTACAAACTGCTCAAAATTGCGGAAAATCTAAGGGCGGAGCTTACTTAACAAAGACACAGATGTCTTCCGCTTGAGTCAAGGCACGCGTGTAAGCAAGTTGCATGTCTTCAAACGAAACGAGGCATGACTTATGCCCCTTTAAAGTTTGAGTTTTCAAACGCTTCGTATAACGCCCCCCTTTGGCCAATTGGAGTAAGATTGCTTTCAGTGATATTTGGACTAACCCTCTACATATTTGCCAAATGCCATGAACGTGTCACTTTGCATGTATGATTTAGAGGCAGAAGAATAATTTGCATAAAACTGCAACATTGAGTGAATTATTAAAAAATAATGTTTCGCTTTAAAGAAAATCCGGCCGCTGTGCGATGACCGTGTTGGTCCAAAGTTCATGTAAAAAAAGTTTCGCGCACGTTAGGCGAAAATCCCAGGAGGAGATAGATTTTGACTGTTTTTCATATAATTCAAAATTGTGGGAGAGGTAAAGGTCAGAGGTCAAAAGTCAGAGCGTAAAAGTTGTTCGGCATGAGGAGACGCATACGTGTATACAGGTTTCATTGCTGTACCTGAAACAGGGCATGAGCTACACCAGTTCAAAGTTTGCACTTTCGAAGGCTTCCTACAGCGCCACCCTTTGGCCGATTGTTGCGAGCTTCGCGTTTTAGCCGTTTGGCATAGTCCTCTGCCATACTGCCATGAACGTGTCACTTTGCATGTATGATTTAGAGGCAGAAGAATAATTTGCATGAAACTGCATTATACGGTTAATTATTAAAAAATAATGTTTCGCTTTAAAGAAAATCCGGCCGCTGTGCGATGACCGTGTTGGTCCAAAGTTCATGTAAAAAAAGTTTCGCGCATGTTACGCGAAAATCCCAGGAGGAGATAGATTTTGACTGTTTTTCATATAATTCAAAATTGTGGGAGAGGTAAAGGTCAGAGGTCAAAAGTCAGAGCGTAAAAGTTGTTCGGCATGAGGAGACGCATAAGTGTATACAGGTTTCATTGCTGTACCTGAAACAGGGCATGAGCTACACCAGTTCAAAGTTTGCACTTTCGAAGGCTTCCTACAGCGCCACCCTTTGGCCGATTGTTGCGAGCTTCGCGTTTTAGCCGTTTGGCATAGTCCTCTGCCATACTGCCGAGTTTCGTAAAAAGCGACTGCACGGTCTAGCCGCTAGAGCAAAAGTGGCGGAAGAATAATAATAATAATAATAATAAATATAGCTGCAAGCAGCGATAAAGTGGCCAAGGCATAAAAAGCAGGAAAGCAAAAAGGCATCAAGGGAAAGAAAAGAAGACATCAAAGAAAAACTAGAAGCAGTGTTCTTCCGAACAGGACTCCGGCAGGTCAGGTAGGTTTTTTTTGGCCTAGTGGTGACTCTATAATAGGCCAAAGTGAAAAGGGTGCCACGCGTTCTTGGGCCTTTCACGGCAATCGTACGCTGCATGCGGGATTTGAGGCATTTTGTTCCAAAAATGGGTTTTGCTAAAGTTGACCCGCTGGTGGCGCTATAACAGGCCAATGTGAGAAGGGTGGCATCTGTTCCTTGGCCTAGTGGGAATGTGTGTGCAAAATCTCACACACATAGCAGGCTACGTTCATGATTTGAGACATTTTGTTCAAAAAGGAGCAATCCTGCAAACCTTGGAATTCAATGTTAGCCAATTAGATAGAATATGATATCTGACAAATCTGTCATGATTACATCACTGTAGAGATACTGTGTACTGATTTGTGTGATTTTCGGATAAAATATAATATCGAATGTAATATCGAAGAATGTGTTTTACATACTGTAAGTCGGCCTTCTGGTGACGCTATAAATGGCAGATGTGAAAAATGCAGGGCACAGGTTTTTCCTTGGCATACAAAGTTTTCCTTGTGCATACAAAGTTTTACACTAATCGGTGGTTATAGGTAAAAGCACAAATTGGCCTCTACACAACATGTATGCAAAAGACTGTAGGCCTATATGCAACAGACATAAAAAAAACTGTGATACTATGCACCTGGACAGTTTGATGATGTACATAGTAAGCCTTGCTGAGCTATGAAGACCATATGAATCGGCCAGGCTATGAATCTCATAGGGCAGGAGCCTATCTCCTGTTTCTGTAGCGTAAGGTAGCTTGATGTACAAGTACACCCCCTGGACATGACGCTAGTACGTCGCAGGGAGTTAACCCCCCAATCCAACCCTTGATGCTGAGTTTCAAGCAGGGAGGCACTGGGTCCCATTTTTTAGAATCTTTGGTATGACGCGACCCGGGTTTGAACCCGGATATCCTAGTCTCAGGGCAGACACTCAAACCACTAGGCCACTGGAACTGGTACATGATATTATTGCAATCCTTGAAAATCACAACATAGGTGTAGACATGACAGTTTGTATTATAATGCTTGTTTCAGGATTTATGATGCAAAATACATTATTTAGTAATGGCGGATATTAAAATACGCATCAAGGGGGGTTGGGGGACATTTATAGGAAGGCTCCATATCAGACATTGTTCAAGGAACCAAACTGTAAAGTCTACCAAATGTCATGGTATTATGCTTATATAAACCCCAAGCAGGATTCGATCCAACAACCTTCTGCATGAAAGGCATATGCCCTGACCACTACACTAGGCAGCCACAGGATCTGTTAACCATGTTTGTTTAAAAATAAAAAGTTCTATGTAGGCTGAGTGCCTTGATTTTATTGATTTCTTTTTTATATTTTGGAGGCTTGGGGTGAAATCAATGTAATCTGAGTATTTCTGACATTTTCGAGTGATCATATTTTCTTTTACTCAGAACAGAAAAAAAAAAACGGCCGGTAGAGAAGGGCTCATTTTAAACATGAACGTGATCTGGAGTTAGATCAGATGTGTCAACATTAAAGAGTTTGACATAGGCACATGCCATGGGCATCCAGGATGTTAACATCAACTCAACCCGACGTGGGGTTTGAACTGCCAACCATCCGTATACCAGGCACAGGCACTGACCACTGCACTACGGCAGTCACACATAATGGACCTGTCATTTAAAAAAAAAAAGAAAAGAAAAAAGAAAAAGTGCCATGTAATGTACTTGACGCCTTCTTTCAAAATGATATAGCGCCGCCCTTTGGCCAATTGTGGTAAGATTGGTTTCAGTGATATTTGGACTTACCCTCTACAGTAGTTGTGGGGCTCATTTTAAACATGAACGTGATCTGGAGTTAGATCAGACGTGTCAACATTAAAGAGTTTGACATATGCACATGCCATGGGCATCCAGGATGTTAACATCAACTCAACCCGATGTGGGATTTAAACTGACAACCATCCGTATACTAGGCACAGGCACTGACCACTACACTACGGCAGTCACACATTATGGACCTGTCATTTTAAAAAAAAAAAGAAAAGAAAAAAGAAAACGTTTCATGTAAATCTACAGTAGTTGTGGGGCTCATTTTAAACATGAACGTGATCTGGAGTTAGATCAGACGTGTCAACATTAAAGAGTTTGACATAAGCACATGCCATGGGCATCCAGGATGTTAACATCAACTCTACCCAACGTGGGGTTCGAACTCACAACCATCCGAATATCAGGCACAGGCACTGACCACTACACTACGGCAGTCACACATAATGGCCCTGTCATTTAAAAAAAAAGATAAGAAAAAAAAAAGTTTCATGTAATGTACTTGACGCCTTCTTTCAAAATGATATAGCGCCCCCCTTTGGCCAATTGGGGTAAGATTGGTTTCAGTGATATTTGGACTAACCCTCTATAGTAGTTCATCATGAAATTTTACTTTGCATGTATGTTTTAGAGGCAGAAGAATAATTTGCATAAGACTTGCAATGTTGATTGAATTATTAAAAAAGTATGTTTCAATAAAAAAAAAACGATCTGACAGATCTTTAGATACTCGTCCAAAGTTCATGTAAATAAAAGTTCCGTGCACGTGACGCGAAAGTAGGAAGGAATAAAAGCGGGTTTAAGTGTTTTACAAACTGCTCAATATGGCGGAAAATCTAAGGGCGGAGCTTACTTAACAAAGACACAGATGTCTTCCGCTTGAGTCAAGGCACGCGTGTAAGCAAGTTGCATGTCTTCAAACGAAACGAGGCATGACTTATGCCCCTTTAAAGTTTGAGTTTTCAAATGCTTCGTATATCGCCCCCCTTTGGCCAATTGGAGTAAGATTGCTTTCAGTGATATTTGGACTAACTCTCTACATATTTGCCAAATGCCATGAACGTGTCACTTTGCATGTATGATTTAGAGGCAGAAGAATAATTTGCATAAAACTGCAACATTGAGTGAATTATTAAAAAATAATGTTTCGCTTTAAGAGAAATCCGGCCGCTGTGCGATGACCGTATTGGTCCAAAGTTCATGTAAAAAAGGTTTCGCGCACGTTACGCGAAAATCCCAGGAGGAGATAGATTTTGACTGTTTTTCATATAATTCAAAATTGTGGGAGAGGTAAAGGTCAGAGGTCAAAAGTCAGAGCGTAAAAGTTGTTCGGCATGAGGAGACGCATAAGTGTATACAGGTTTCATTGCTGTACCTGAAACAGGGCATGAGCTACACCAGTTCAAAGTTTGCACTTTCGAAGGCTTCCTACAGCGCCACCCTTTGGCCGATTGTTGCGAGCTTCGCGTTTTAGCCGTTTGGCATAGTCCTCTGCCATACTGCCATGAACGTGTCACTTTGCATGTATGATTTAGAGGCAGAAGAATAATTTGCATGAAACTGCATTATACAGTGAATTATTAAAAAATAATGTTTCGCTTTAAAGAAAATCCGGCCGCTGTGCGATGACCGTGTTGGTCCAAAGTTCATGTAAAAAAAGTTTCGCGCACGTTACGCGAAAATCCCAGGAGGAGATAGATTTTGACTGTTTTTCATACAATTCAAAATTGTGGGAGAGGTAAAGGTCAGAGGTCAAAAGTCAGAGCGTAAAAGTTGTTCGGCATGAGGAGACGCATAAGTGTATACAGGTTTCATTGCTGTACCTGAAACAGGGCATGAGCTACACCAGTTCAAAGTTTGCACTTTCGAAGGCTTCCTACAGCGCCACCCTTTGGCCGATTGTTGCGAGCTTCGCGTTTTAGCCGTTTGGCATAGTCCTCTGCCATACTGCCGAGTTTCGTAAAAAGCGACTGCACGGTCTAGCCGCTAGAGCAAAAGTGGCGGAAGAATAATAATAATAATAATAGTGCTGAAGTCCAATAACAATGAGTGGCCATTTGCCACTTCGTGGCCTTGGCCACTAAATATAGCTGCAAGCAGCGATAAAGTGGCCAAGGCATAAATAGCAGGAAAGCAAAAAGGCATCAAGGGAAAGCAAAGAAGAAATCAAAGAAAAACTGGAAGCAGTGTTCTTCCGACCAGGTCTCCGGCAGGTCAGGTGTTTTTTTTTTTGGCCTAGTGGTGACTATAATAGGCCAAAGTCAAAAGGGTACCACGTGTTCTTTGGCCTTTCACGGCAATCGGACGCTGCATGCGGGATTTGAGGCATTTTGTTCCAAAAATGGGTTTTGCAAAAATTGACCCGCTGGTGGCGCTATAACAGGCCAATGTGAGAAGGGTGGCATCTGTTCCTTGGCCTAGTGGGAATGTGCATGCAAAATCTCACACAAATAGCAGGCTGCGTTTGAGACATTTTGTTCAAAAAGGAGCAATCCTGCAAACCTTGGAATTCAATGTTAGCCAATTAGATAGAATATGATATTGGACAAATCCGTCATGATTACATCACTGTAGAGATACTGTGTGCACATTTGTGTGATTATCGGATAAAATCTGAAGGAGTAATATCGAAGAATGCATTTTCGGCCTTCTGGTGGCGCTATAAATGACAGAGACTCTGCCGATTTTACACTAATCGGCATAGTTATTGGTGAAAGCACAAATTGACCTCTACACAACATGTATGCAAAAGACTATATGCAACAGACATAAAATAGTTCCAAAGAACTCCTCAAGGTTTTAACTCAATCTTTATTTTCCAACTTTTTCATTAGTTGTCTTTGTTGAAGAGTTGGTCATCAGGTTGTAAACCTTCAAAACAGAGGGTTAACAACCTAGCCATTTTCAGGCATGTCTTTTAAATCACAATGTTTTCAAATAATTCAAGTAGTAAACGTCTTCAAATAAAGTTTTTAAACATTAAGTATTGTGAAGTCTGAACCCAAACCAGCACACGGAAACAGTTCTCAAGGTGAAAACGCAATAAGCGTTGTTTTATTCAATGGGGCGTTCCCCTAAAACATGAAATAAAGTTCTTCCCAAAACCGGGGCTTTTAACTCAAAATATGCTTCTTTCCAGAACTTAACAAACAGGGGTTACATTCGAAACATATGTTTCACAGTATGCTGTTGCTTCCATTAACACATGCCATTTCTCTTCCAAGACTCAGATGCAGCTCCTAATTTGCCTACAATGGGAACAGATAGAACCACCATTAGCAATGTGGCAAAATACAGAGCAAATGTGCGACAGAGGAGAACATAGTGGAGTTTTGCTTACTGCTCGATGGAAGAGTCCCTTCGAGAGCCAGCTACACAGTGAAGCAGAGCTCGGTGGTTAAGAGCAAAAACATTTGGATTGCCTGACTCGGAGAAGCTGTGTTGCGGCCAGGTGCTGACAAATCAAACTGATTGCAACAAGCAGCCATCTTAGCTGCTGCATTCTGGGAAATGTAGTTTTTTCTGAAAACCAAGCAAAGCCATCAGTTAGATTCAGTTCACATGCAAAAAACAGGGCCTGGATAAAAAAAATAAGAAAAATCAACTAATCAGCCGATCTACAAGGTTAAAACAAAATAAAGTCAACAGATCTGCTGATTTGGAGGTTGTGATTTGCCATCCAATTTGCGTGATTTTAGGCCAAAATCTGTAGGAGCAGTGTTGTAAAATGTGTTTTGCAAAAATCTGTCTGATGGTGGCGCTAGAGAGGGGCATGTGTGAAATCAGGGACAGAGGTTGTGATTTGACAATCAATTTGTGTGATTTTAGGCCAAAATCTGTAGGAGCAGTGTTCGCAAATGTTTTGCAAGAATCGGCCTCATGGTGGCGCTGGAGGGCCATGTGAGAAATCAGGCAGCCAAGGAGTGTGTGCAAAGTTTGGCATGGATAGGGGCAATGGTAACGGAGATATGAATAGGGCAAAAGTATGATGTCACACGGACAGAGTGACAGCCGGTGGAGGTTTCGATAGTAACTGCGACCTAACAGTCGCAATAATACTCACATCTCTTTAGTTAAATGCTTACATTGAAGAAAGAGATGAGGCCACACCCCAAACAATAGTGGACACAGGCAATAATCCACAACTGCACACTCCTGACAATATATAACACATTCTCACTGTAAACGATAGAACCAAAATAACACAGTAAAACGGTAAAAGAGACCATACAAAATACAAGCAAACAGTCTTACCGGTTAACAGAGCAGCACACACTCAACTCAGCAGTGTTTTGTTCAAACTGTTCAGATGGATTCAATCGGCCGACGCCCAACAAGCAACCATCTTAGCTGCTGCATTCTGGGAAATGTAGTTTTTCTGAAAACCAAACAATTAAGATTCAGTTCACAGGCAAAAAAACTAAAAAAATCAACTAATCAGCCGATCTACAAGCTTAAAACTAAATAAAGTCGACAAATCTGCTTATCTACAAGCAATAATTACATTACCGAAATGAATCTTTTTACATTCCAATCCCAAAACCAGAAACAAACATTTCCGAGCCACATGTTCACTTACCAATTATCTTAGTCACGCAGCCTCAGTGTCAATATCAGAGTTGGTCAGGTGGATCTAAAAGCAATATAGTGTGGGTTAAATATAAATGGAGTAATGCTGTTAGAAATTGGAATAGTCTTGAAATGAAATGTGTACAAACCTGCAGCAGCTCCAATGAGGTTACTGAACAAACTGAAAAAAGACTGGCTTTATACAGGGTGTGGTGATTACGAATGCTCTGCAGCTGTGACTCAGGGACCGTGGTCAAAACATTGCATGCGAAAAATAAGAATATATTCCATTTGAAAAATAAAATAAAATGACTGTAATTCCCGCTGAACCGTGGGTTACAAGTGCACAAGTGCACAGTGCACTAGCCTACATTATTGCAAAGTGTGATTTAAATGTGACTTTGAATGTATGTTTTAGAGGCAGAAGAATAACGCACGCACGCGCGCGCGCACGCACGCACGCACGCACGCACGCACGCACACACACACACACACACACACACACACACACACACACACACACACACACACACACACACACACACACACACCTGTGCCTAACCATTCTGCATTAGAGGTGGGATTTATGACTATTTGAAGTGAGACAGTACCATCGATCATAAAATGTGTGTGTAAATTAAGCTACCTTGACTTTTGTTATTCATAAAACACCTAAAAAAAACAAGCATGCAACAATGAACTCGCTCCTCCACTTGTTCTCTCTCTCTCACTCACTCACTGTACTCAGTCAGTACTCAGTGGAGTAGCAAGGAGATGTTGAATTGGGGGGAGGGGGTCTCCCCCCCAAATGAACGGCTCTCTACTGCGCGAACCAGATCCCAACGTTCACTTCAAAGAGCCGTTCAAAAGATTTGATTCGTTCGCGAACGTCCCAGCTCTATTCTGCATCTAGCCTAAGGACCAGATCATGGGAAAACCCTACTCACGTCAGGGTGGGGGGTCCCCAGTTCAAATATGATTCTTTTTGGTTTCAGTGATATTTGGACTTACCCTCTACGGTAGTTCATCATGAAAATGTTACTTTGCATGTATGTTTTAGAGGCAGAAGAATAATTTGCATACAACTTGCAATGTTGATTGAACTATTAAAAAAGCATGTTTCAATGTTTAAAAAATCCGATCTGACAGATCTTTAGATATTGGTCCAAAGTTCATGTAAAAAAAGTTCCGTGCACATGACGCGAAAGTTCCGGAATAAAAGCGGGTTTAAGTGTTTTACGAACTGCTCCAAAAGGCGGAAAATCGAAGGGCGGAGCTTACTTAACAAAGACACAGATGTCTTCAGCTTGAGTCAAGGCACGCGTGTAAGCAAGTTGCATGTCTTCAAACGAAACGAGGCATGACTTATGCCCCTTTAAAGTTTGAGTTTTCAAACGCTTCGTATAGCGCCCCCCTTTGGCCAATTGGAGTAAGATTGCTTTCAGTGATATTTGGACTAATCCTCTACATATTTGCCAAATGCCATGAACGTGTCACTTTGCATGTATGATTTAGAGGCAGAAGAATAATTTGCATATAACTGCAACATTGAGTGAATTATTAAAAAATAATGTTTCGCTTTAAAGAAAATCCGCCTAAGTTTTCAGACCGTATTGGTCCAAAGTTCATGTAAAAAAAGTTTCGCGCACATTACGCGAAAATCCCAGGAGGAGATACATTTTTACTGTTTTTCATATAATTCAAAATTGTGGGAGAAGTAAAGGTCAGAGGTCAAAAGTCAGAGCGTATAAGTTGTTCGGCATGAGGAGACGCATAAGTGTATACAGGTTCCATTGCTGTACCTGAAACAGGGCATGAGCTACACCAGTTCAAAGTTTGCACTTTCGAAGGCTTCCTACAGCGCCACCCTTTGGCCGATTGTTGCGAGCTTCGCGTTTTAGCCGTTTGGCATGGTCCTCTGCCATACTGCCATGAACGTGTCACTTTGCAGTATGATTTAGAGGCAGAAGAATAATTTGCATGAAACTGCATTATACGGTTAATTATTAAAAAATAATGTTTCGCTTTAAAGAAAATCCGGCTAACTTTTCAGACCGTATTGGTCCAAAGTTCATGTAAAAAAAGTTTCGCGCACGTTACGCGAAAATCCCAGGAGGAGATACATTTTTACTGTTTTTCATAGAATTCAAAATTGTGGGAGAGGTAAAGGTCAGAGGTCAAAAGTCAGAGCGTAAAAGTTGTTCGGCATGAGGAGACGCATAAGTGTATACAGGTTTCATTGCTGTACCTGAAACAGGGCATGAGCTACACCAGTTCAAAGTTTGCACTTTCGAAGGCTTCCTACAGCGCCACCCTTTGGCCGATTGTTGCGAGCTTCGCGTTTTAGCCGTTTGGCATAGTCCTCTGCCATACTGCCGAGTTTCGTAAAAAGCGACTGCACGGTCTAGCCGCTAGAGAAAAAGTGGCGGAAGAAGGAGATGAAGTCCAATAACAATGAGTGGCCAAGGCATTGCCACTTCGTGGCCTTGGCCACTAATAATAAATATAGCTGCAAGCAGCGATAAAGTGGCCAAGGCATAAAAAGCAGGAAAGTAAAAAGGCATCAAGGGAAAGCAAAGAAGAATATCAAAGAAAAACTAGAAGCAGTGTTCTTCTGAACAGGACTCCGGCAGGTCAGGTAGGTTTTTTTTGGCCTAGTGGTGACTAGGCCAAAGTGAAAAGGGTGCCACGTGTTCTTGGGCCTTTCACGGCAATCGGACGCTGCATGCGGGATTTGAAGCATTTTGTTCCAAAAATGTGTTTTGCAAAAATTGACCCGCTGGTGGCGCTATAACAGGCCAATGTGAGAAGGGTGGCATCTGTTCCTTGGCCTAGTGGGAATGTGTGTGCAAAATCTCACACACATAGCAGGCTGCGTTTGAGACATTTTGTTCAAAAAGGAGCAATCCTGCAAACCTTGGAATTCAATGTTAGCCAATTAGATAGAATATGATATCTGACAAATCCGTCATGATTACATCACTGTAGAGATACTGTGTACTGATTGTGATTTTCGGATAAAATCTGAAGGAGTAATATCGAAGAATGTGTTTTACATACTGTAAGTCGGCCTTCTGGTGGCGCTATAAATGGCAGATGTGAAAAATGCAGGGCACAGGTTTTTCCTTGGCCTCTGGGAAGTGTGCATACAAAGTTTTACACTAATCGGTGGTTATAGGTAAAAGCACAAATTGGCCTCTACACAACATGTATGCAAAAGACTGTAGGCCTATATGCAACAGACATAAAAAAAACTGTGATACTATGCACCTGGACAGTTTGATGATGTACATAGTAAGCCTTGCCTTCCTGTTCTCCGTGCACTTTGAAGTACGCATGCGCCGATATCTCTCGCCTTGAATATTATTCCCCTCAGGGGAATCGAACCCAAACCGTGGGTTTGTTGCATCCGTGCTCTACTGACTGAGCTAATGAACGGATGAAGTGACTCCTTTTTTGTGCATTTATCTATGACGTGGATAGTGGGGTAGGCGTGGATAGTGAGGGACTGAATATTTACTATTCTGTCCATAACGGCACATAACTCGGTAACGCGGCTGAGTGGGATTTGGCGCCGTTCCCACCGCTCGTCGCGGCAACTCGGCTCGCTAGCGCTCGCCTCGGTGGCGACTCACGGGGGTCATCGGCGCCCAATACCGCGCCGCTCCGTCGGGGTCTGTGGCGTGGAGCGTTACACCGGGGAACAGAGCATATTTGGCATCTGGTTCGAGGCTGGGCTTCACCTCAGGTTTTATTTTTGCGCTCCTCTGAGGTTGACCACTAGATGTCGACATTTTACTACTAATATCTCTGCATTGGCATACTGGATATCCAAGTATCCTGGATACTTTCTGCATTGAAGAGTCTGAAAGCACGTGAATATTTCGCATTAAGTGCGTTGATATCATTCGAACCAGGTGCACCTGTAGCATAAGGAAGCTTGATGTACAAGTACACCCCCTGGACATGACGCTAGTATGTCGCAGGGAGTTACCCCCAATCCAACCCTTGATGCTGAGTTTCAAGCAGGGAGGCACTGGGTCCCATTTTTTAGAATCTTTGGTATGACGCGACCCAGGTTTGAACCCGGAACTCCTAGTCTCAGGGCAGACACTCAAACCAGTAGGCCACTGAGCTGGTACATGATATCATTGCAATCCTTGGAAATCACAACATAGGTGTAGACATGACAGTTTGTATTATAATGCTTGTTTCAGGATTTATGATATGATGCAAAATACATTATTTAGTAATGGCGGATATTAAAATACGCATCAAGGGGGGTTGGGGGACATTTTAGGAAGGCTCCATATCAGACATTGTTCAAGGAACCAAACTGTAATGTCTACCAAATGTCATGGTTTTATGCTTATATAAATCCCAAGCGGGATTCGATCCAACGACCTTCTGCATGAAAGGCATATGCCCTGACCACTACACTAGGCAACCACAGGATCTATTAACCATGTTTGTTTAAAAAAAAAAGTTTTATGTAGGCTGAGTGCCTTGATTTTATTGATTTCTTTTTTATATGTTGGAGGCTTGGGGTGAAATCAATCTGAGTAAATGTAATCTGAGTATTTCTGACATTTTCGAGTGATCATATTTTCTTTTACTCAGAACAGAAAAAAAAAACGGCCGGTAGAGAAGGGCTCATTTTAAACATGAACGTGATCTGGAGTTAGATCAGACGTGTCAACATTAAATAGTTTGACATACGCACATGCCATGGGCATCCAGGATGTTAACATCAACTCAACCCAACGTGGGGTTTGAACTCACAACCATCCGTATATCAGGCACAGGCACTGACCACTACACTACGGCAGTCACACTTAATGGACCTGTCATTTAAAAAAAAGAAGAAAAAAAAAAAAAAAAAGTTTCATGCATACAAAGTTTTACACTAATCGGTGGTTATAGGTAAAAGCACAAATTGGCCTCTACACAACATGTATGCAAAAGACTGTAGGCCTATATGCAACAGACATAAAAAAAACTGTGATACTATGCACCTGGACAGTTTGATGATGTACATAGTAAGCCTTGCTGAGCTATGAAGACCATTATGAATCGGCCAGGCTATGAATCTCATAGGGCAGGAGCCTATCTCCTGTTTCTGTAGCGTAAGGTAACTTATTGTACAAGTACACCCCCTGGACATGACGCTAGTATGTCGCAGGGAGTTACCCCCAATCCAACCCTAGATGCTGAGTTTCAAGCAGGGAGGAACTGGGTCCAATTTTTTAGAATCTTTGGTATGACGCGACCCGGGTTTGAACCCAGATCTCCCAGTCCCAGGGCAGACACTCAAATCACTAGGCCACTGAGCTGGTACATGGTATCATTGCAATCCTTGGAAATCACAACATAGGTGTAGACATGACAGTTTGTATTATAATGCTTGTTTCAGGTTTCAGGATTTATGAAGCAAAATACATTATTTAGTAATGGCGGATATTAAAATACGCATCAAGGGGGGTTGGGGGACATTTTTAGGAAGGCTCCATATCAGACATTGTTCAAGGAACCAAACTGTAAAGTCTACCAAATGTCATGGTTTTATGCTTATACAAACCCCAGGTGGGATTCGATCCAACGAGCTTCTGCATGTAAGGCATATGCCCTGACCACTACACTAGGCAGCCACAGGATCTGTTAACCATGTTTGTTTAAAAAAAAAAAGGTTTTATGTAGGCTGAGTGCCTTGATTTTATTGATTTCTTTTTTATATTTTGGAGGCTTGGGGTGAAATCAATCTGAGTAAATGTAATCTGAGTATTTCTGACATTTTCGAGTGATCATATTTTCTTTTACTCAGAACAGAAAAAAACGGCCGGTAGAGAAGGGCTCATTTTAAACATGAACGTGATCTGGAGTTAGATCAGACGTGTCAACATTAAAGAGTTTGACATACACACATGCCATGGGCATCCAGAATGTTAACATCAACTCAACCCAACGTGGGGTTCAAACTCACAACCATCTGAATATCAGGCACAGGCACTGACCACTACACTACGGCAGTCACACATAATGGACCTGTCATTTAAATAAATAAATAAAAGAAAAAATAAAAAGTTTCATGTAATGTACTTGACGCCTTCTTTCAAAATGATATAGCGCCCCCCTTTGGCCAATTTGGGTAAGATTGGTTTCAGTGATATTTGGACTAACCCTCTATAGTAGTTCATCATGAAATTTTACTTTGCATGTATGTTTTAGAGGCAGAAGAATAATTTGCATAAAACTTGCAATATTGATTGAATTATTAAAAAAGCATGTTTCAATTTTAAAAAATCCGATCTGACAGATCTTTAGATATTGGTCCAAAGTTAATGTAAAAAAAGTTCCATGCACGTGATGCGAAAATTCCGGAATAAAAGCGGGTTTAAGCGTTTTACAAACTGCTCAAAATGGCGGAAAATCAAAGGGCGGAGCTTACTTAACAAAGACACAGATGTCTTCTGCTTGAGTCAAGGCACGTGTGTAAGCAAGTTGCATGTCTTCAAACGAAACGAGGCATGACTTATGCCCCTTTAAAGTTTGAGTTTTCAAACGCTTCGTATAGCACCCCCCTTTGGCCAATTGGAGTAAGATTGCTTTCAGTGATATTTGGACTAACCCTCTACATATTTGCCAAATGCCATGAACGTGTCACTTTGCATGTATGCTTTAGAGGCAGAAGAATAATTTGCATGAAACTGCATTATACAGTGAATTATTAAAAAATAATGTTTCGCTTTAAAAGAAATCCGGCCACTGTGTGATGACCGTATTGGTCCAAAGTTCATGTAAAAAAAGTTTCGCGCACGTGATGCGAAAATCCCAGGAGGAGATAGATTTTGACTGTTTTTCATATAATTCAAAATTGTGGGAGAAGTAAAGGTCAGAGGTCAAAAGTCAGAGCGTAAAAGTTGTTCGGCATGAGGAGACGCATAAGGGTATACAGGTTTCATTGCTGTACCTGAAACAGGGCATGAGCTACACCAGTTCAAAGTTGGCATTCTTCAAAGGCTTCCTACAGCGCCACCCTTTGGCCGATTGTTGCGAGCTTCGCGTTTTAGCCGTTTGGCATAGTCCTCTGCCATACTGCCGAGTTTCGTAAAAAGCGACTGCACGGTCTAGCCGCTAGAGAAAAAGTGGCGGAAGAATAGTGCTGAAGTCCAATATCAATAAGTGGCCATTTGCCACTTCGTGGCCTTGGCCACTAATAATAAATATAGCTGCAAGCAGCGATAAAGTGGCCAAGGCATAAATAGCAGGAAAGCAAAAAGGCATCAAGGGAAAGCAAAGAAGAAATCAAAGAAAAACTAGAAGCAGTGTTCTTCCGAACAGGTCTCCGGCAGGTCAGGTGTTTTTTTTTTTGGCCTAGTGGTGACTCTATAATAGGCCAAAGTGAAAAGGGTACCACGTGTTCTTTGGCCTTTCACGGCAATCGGACGCTGCATGCGGGATTTGAGGCATTTTGTTCCAAAAATGGGTTTTGCAAAAATTGACCCGCTGGTGGCGCTATAACAGGCCAATGTGAGAAGGGTGGCATCTGTTCCTTGGCCTAGTGGGAATGTGCGTGCAGAATCTCACACAAATAGCAGGCTGCGTTTGAGACATTTTGTTCAAAAAGGAGCAATCCTGCAAACCTTGGAATTCAATGTTATCCAATTAGATAGAATATGATATTGGACAAATCCGTCATGATTACATCACTGTAGAGATACTGTGTGCCCATTTGTGTGATTATCGGATAAAATCTGTAATATTGAAGAATGCGTTTTCGGCCTTCTGGTGGCGCTATAAATGACAGAGACTCTGCCGATTTTACACTAATCGGCATAGTTATTGGTAAAAGCACAAATTGACCTCTACACAACATCTATGCAAAAGACTATATGCAACAGACATAAAATAGTTCCAAAGAACTCCTCAAGGTTTTAACTCAATATCTTTATTTTCCAACTTTTTCATTAGTTGTCTTTAGGGATGCGGTATCGGTACTCGCGGTATCGGTACTCGCCCCGATACAACCCTATTTTGCTGTACTCGTACTCGCCAGATACTTCTCACGGCAGCGGCCGATACCGAGCAGGGGCGTCACAAGGGGGAGAAAAGTGGGACTGAGTTACTAGGGCTCAAGGTGGAAGCCAGGGCCTTAATTATTTTATACTTTTGCTATTGAAAAATAACAGATATGCAAGCTCACAGTGCCGCACTGCAAGCTTGCAGATCTGCTATTTTTTAAATACCCCATGAAGAACATTCATGGGGGGCCAGCAGTGAATCCAGGGCCCAGAATTTGGTGCGACACCCTTGGCAATGAGTGCACTTCTTTGTGAGGATGACAACACCAAAGCAGAGTGCAAACAATGCACTAATAAAATATCAAGAGGGGGTTCTGCGGCCGCCTACCCTTTCTCTGTGTGTGTGTGTGTGTGTGTGTGTGTGTGTGTGTGTGTGTGTGTGTGTGTGTGTGTGTGTGTGTGTGTGTGTGTGCGTGCGTGCGTAACTCACGTCTCACGTTGCTGAACGTCGCTCCATAAAACAACAACAAACGATATTTCCAAATAAAGTCCATAGGAGTCGTAGATATGGACAACACTTGTTGTCCATCTAAGGATAGCATTTCTAGTTCCCTTTATAGAGTTTAAAAGACCTATTCCACCGGAGCTAGCCTATTAGCATGGACGGACCTGCACTGTGTGTGGATGGAGGAACACGCAGTGGCGTCAGTTCAGAAAAAGATAAGGTATGGCAACATGACTGGTGACACCAGTCATGTTGCCATACCTTAGCAACAGGCATGATACATTTATTTTAAGAAGAAGTACATTATAATATATCATTATATATACCTTAAATATAATTATAATACCTTGTTAAAGTGACCATTTTGTTAAGTTTGCATTTATTTACTGTAATTTACCAACATAATAACCCGCACAGATAGACAAAGAGACATTCATGGATTCATATTCAGAACTAACTTTTTATCTTCCCCCCTGGACCCAGGGTATTGCCATACCCAATTGACGCCCCTGGGAACACGTGTTGAAAAAAAAAAGGGAAAAAAAGCGTAATTTAAATACATTTTGTATTATTAATTGTACTCGTATCGGTACTCGGTATCGGCGAGTACTCAACATGAAGTACTTGTACTCGTACTCGGTCAGCAAAAAAGTGGTATCGGGACATCCCTAGTTGTCTTTGTTGAAGAGTTGGTCATCAGGTTGTAAACCTTCAAAACAGAGGGTTAACAACCTAGCCATTTTCAGGCTTAAATAATTCAAGTAGTAAACGTCTTCAAATAAAGTTTTTAAACATTAAGTATTGTGAAGTCTGAACCCAAACCAGCACACGGAAACAGTTCTCAAGGTGAAAACGCAATAAGCGTTGTTTTATTCAATGGGGCGTTCCCCTAAAACATGAAATAAAGTTCTTCCCAAAACCGGGGCTTTTAACTCAAAATATGCTTCTTTCCAGAACTTAACAAACAGGGGTTACATTCGAAACATATGTTTCACAGTATGCCGTTGCTTCCATTAACACATGCCATTTCTCTTCCAAGACTCAGATGCAGCTCCTAATTTGCCTACAATGGGAACAGATAGAACCACCATTAGCAATGTGGCAAAATACAGAGCAAATGTGCGACAGAGGAGAACATAGTGGAGTTTTGCTTACTGCTCGATGGAAGAGTCCCTTCGAGAGCCAGCTACACAGTGAAGCAGAGCTCGGTGGTTAAGAGCAAAAACATTTGGATTGCCTGACTCGGAGAAGCTGTGTTGCGGCCAGGTGCTGACAAATCAAACTGATTGCAACAAGCAGCCATCTTAGCTGCTGCATTCTGGGAAATGTAGTTTTTCTGAAAACCAAACTAAGCCATCAGTTAAATTCAGTTCACATGCACGCACGCACGCACGCACGCACGCACGCACGCACGCACACACACACACACACACACACACACACACACACACACACACACACACACACACACACACACACACACACACACACACACACACCTGTGCCTAACCATTCTGCATTAGAGGTGGGATTTATGGCTCTTTGAAGTGAGACAGTACCATCGATCTGGCTCACTGAAAAGAGCCGTTCAAAAGACTGGCTCATTTGGCTCCTTGTATATTTATATATTTTTAAGAAGAATTTGTTTAAACATGAATCCACAAGGTGGCACCACATTCCTCTGCTGACAGTTGAGATCACAATTTAGTATTTACCCTTTTCATAAAATGTGTGTGTAAATTAAGCTACCTTGACTTTTGTTATTCATAAAACACCAAAAAAAAACAAGCAGGCAACAATGAACTCGCTCCTCCACTTGTTCTCTCTCTCTCTCTCACTCACTCACTGTACTCAGTCAGTACTCAGTGGAGTAGCAAGGAGATGTTGAATTGGGGGGAGGGGGTCTCCCCCCAAATGAACGGCTCTCTACTGCGCGAACCGGATCCCAACGTTCACTTCAAAGAGCCGTTCAAAAGATTCGATTCGTTCGCGAACGTCCCAGCTCTATTCTGCATCTAGCCTAAGGCCCAGATCATGGGAAAACCCTACTCACGTCAGGGTGGGGGGTCCCCAGTTCAAATATGATTCTTTTTGGTTTCAGTGATATTTGGACTTACCCTCTACGGTAGTTCATCATGAACATTTTACTTTGCATGTATGTTTTAGAGGCAGAAGAATAATTTGCATAAAACTTGCAATGTTGATTGAATTATTAATAAATTGGATGTTCCCAATACTTTAGTAGTTACTCAGGTGACGTTTCGAGCCTGGTGGCTCTTCTTCAGACCAGACCAGGTCTGAAGAAGAGCCACCAGGCTCGAAACGTCACCTGAGTAACTACTAAAGTATTGGGAACATCCAATTTGGTGTGCGGACTCTTTCTTTCTTTTATTTGTTAACTAACTTTAGTCCAGCACCCAGCCTACATGGCTCAGGATGTGCATGCCTTTTTAGCTGTCTGACAGCTTTTGTTTCCATGAATTATTAATAAAGCATGTTTCAATTAAAAAAAAAAAACGATCTGACAGATCTTTAGATATTGGTCCAAAGTTCATGTAAAAAAAGTTCTGTGCACGTGACGCGAAAGTTCCGGAATAAAAGCGGGTTTAAGTGTTTTACAAACTGCTCAAAATTGCGGAAAATCTAAGGGCGGAGCTTACTTAACAAAGACACAGATGTCTTCCGCTTGAGTCAAGGCACGCGTGTAAGCAAGTTGCATGTCTTCAAACGAAACGAGGCATGACTTATGCCCCTTTAAAGTTTGAGTTTTCAAACGCTTCGTATAGCGCCCCCCTTTGGCCAATTGGAGTAAGATTGCTTTCAGTGATATTTGGAATAACCCTCTACATATTTGCCAAATGCCATGAACGTGTCACTTTGCATGTATGATTTAGAGGCAGAAGAATAATTTGCATATAACTGCAACATTGAGTGAATTATTAAAAAATAATGTTTCGCTTTAAAGAAAATCCGCCTAAGTTCTCAGACCGTATTGGTCCAAAGTTCATGTAAAAAAAGTTTCGCGCACGTTACGCGAAAATCCCAGGAGGAGATACATTTTTACTGTTTTTCATATAATTCAAAATTGTGGGAGAGGTAAAGGTCAGAGGTCAAAAGTCAGAGTGTAAAAGTTGTTCGGCATGAGGAGACGCATACGTGTATACAGGTTTCATTGCTGTACCTGAAACAGGGCATGAGCTACACCAGTTCAAAGTTTGCACTTTCGAAGGCTTCCTACAGCGCCACCCTTTGGCCGATTGTTGCGAGCTTCGCGTTTTAGCCGTTTGGCATAGTCCTCTGCCATACTGCCATGAACGTGTCACTTTGCATGTATGATTTAGAGGCAGAAGAATAATTTGCATGAAACTGCATTATACGGTTAATTATTAAAAAATAATGTTTCGCTTTAAAGAAAATCCGGCTAAGTTTTCAGACCGTATTGGTCCAAAGTTCATGTAAAAAAAGTTTCGCGCACGTTACGCGGAAATCCCAGGAGGAGATACATTTTTACTGTTTTTCATATAATTCAAAATTGTGGGAGAGGTAAAGGTCAGAGGTCAAAAGTCAGAGCGTAAAAGTTGTTCGGCATGAGGAGACGCATAAGTGTATACAGGTTTCATTGCTGTACCTGAAACAGGGCATGAGCTACACCAGTTCAAAGTTTGCACTTTCCAAGGCTTCCTACAGCGCCACCCTTTGGCCGATTGTTGCGAGCTTCGCGTTTTAGCCGTTTGGCATAGTCCTCTGCCATACTGCCGAGTTTCGTAAAAAGCGACTGCACGGTCTAGCCGCTAGAGCAAAAGTGGCGGAAGAATAATAATAATAATAGTAATGATGAAGTCCAATAACAATGAGTGGCCTTTTGCCACTTCGTGGCCTTGGCCACTAATAATAGTAATGATGAAGTCCAATAACAATGAGTGGCCTTTTGCCACTTCGTGGCCTTGGCCACTAATGATGAAGTCCAATATCAATGAGTGGCCATTTGCCACTTCGTGGCCTTGGCCACTAATTAAAAACAAAATGGAGGAAACCAAAAATTAAAGGACCCATAAGAATGTGTCCACGACGCATTATTTGGAATTGCACATGAGTTCTGGGCAAACCCCGACCCACAAATGGGTCCTGAGTCTGACCCAGCATCATCAGAGCGCTCCGTCCTACGCCGTTTACGTACTGTACGGTAGTTATGAAACTTTCCACCTCAACGTTTTGTAATCGAGACGTGTTGTCCAATCAAGGCGCCGCTCCGGGTAATCACGTGACCTGACGCCATGTTTTTTTTTATGTAATACACCAACACGGAGCTAGAAAGGAACGCCCATAAACGTCACATCCGCTTTGAGCGTGGGGGAAAACAAACCGCCTTTCCCCATTGAGTTAATACAGCGTAAACAGTACACTATCGTTTTAATCACGTTCAGAGCGATTTTTTGGGACGATAAAACACTCGACAGCCAAGAAAAATCCATCAGAAGGACTTCTGGAACGCAATCGTTCACTCGCCGTCGTAAAGTTCACTTATTATTAAGATAACAAGCCTATTATGGATGACTGATTGATTGATTGAACGCACCGCTGTGCAGCACGGAGCTATAACTGTACCTCGCCACCTCGTCTAAACTACTACTCCTGCCTCATCAAAACCTCTGGAATAAAACGGGACCCAATTTTACTCTTTATACGTTGACCACATATTCAGTCTACTACACCAAATCTATTTTTGCGAATCTATGCCGTGCCAAAAATCAACAAGCTAGGACCCCGGTTATCTTCTCCCTGGCATATAGGATATAGAAGTCGGAGTTCAAGTGGTTTGTAATCAGAGTCAGATTAATATATTCCCCGCAAATTACACAAGCACTGACAGATGGAGATCTGTTGTTTCTGTAGGCTATCCAAGTTACACAACCATGAGATGAGATCGGAGATCTGTTTTTCTCTCCATCTACTCTACTCCCTGTGTTACAAAAAAAACATGTTTGCACATCCAGTGTTCATTTCAATCCTGGTAGAGACACTAATATTAATATGAGATATGATCAATTAAACGTGCCACAATATAAATCCAACAGCCAGGCCCATTAGTCGTCGATTTGAAACGTGAATATGGTCTAAATCCATTCCCATTGCCTAATACACTTACAATGGCATCCTCCTCCTGTGTCCTTCCCGTACGTGTTCCATGAACATCATTGCTGAATTAATGGTCTTTGTTTTTTGATATTGTGATTAGTGTAATTGATCATGTTCATGAAAATGTGAAAGTGTGTCTCTTACCAGGTGATTAAATCAGTCAGATAACCATGGCATTGATCCGACCAGTCCTATAAGGACAACAATTAATCCCGATGCTATTGCAGATAGTTTTTTGTCCAGGCATTTGCAGTAAGGAATCAATGTAATTAAGTGGTTTATAATCAGACTCAGATTATCCCCCGTGCATGTGTCGAGTTGCACAATATAAGCACCCGTGGTCCCCCTCTTCCCTCTATGCTACAAAACCTGTTTACATTATGTCTTTCACCTGGTAGAGACACAATTACAATATATGATCAATTAAACTTACTCTAATATCCAAAAACAACAGTCGTTAAGTCGTCAATGTTGTTTATAGAACACATCGTAGTGAGTTCAAGTAGGATAGAGACCTGATCTTTGAATATATGGCAGGATCGACGCCAGTTTAAAAGTATTTTCTGCAGGTTTGAAACTATTTAGGATAGGATTGTGTTGTGTTGCGTTGTGTCAGTGTGTAAATCCTTGCATGATAACAAGCTGTTAATGGCTGTAGACAACTGGAATTCATTTAATGTGCTCTATAACCATCATTGATTAATTAATGCTTTTCGTTTTTTGATACGATAAGTTTAATTTATCATAAAAATAACCCATGGTCTTTGATGATGCGACCTGTCCTTAATAATATCAGACAATATTTAATCCCAAAGCTGTTTAATTTTAAATGCATCATTTTTTGTCCATTGGCAACCAAGGAATCAATGTAAGACATTGCAATTAATTAAAACATCGCTATACTATTAAACAAGAATTGACACAGTCAATATAAAATCTGGTGGAATGGTGTGGTGAACTACAATTATTTAAAACTGAATTTAGTAGTAGACCTGTGGTAATATATTGTGCTATAGTGCTTGCAGCCATGTCAGAAATAGTGGCCAGTGGTCTTTTCTACCTCCTCCCCTCCTTATATGCTCATCCTGTCATTTTCTCCTTTTTGTAGTTTTTATTTTTCACTAAAATAGTGTATTACAAAAGAAAAAGTTTTTACAGTGTAAAAAAAAGTCTATTACAAAAGAAAGTGTACTCTTTAATGTCGGCTACGAAGCTTGCGGAGCATCTGCTGTACACAGCTAATAGTCCAGTCATTATATGAAAAAACCTAAAACAAATTGCAATAGTACTTACTATACACTACACTGTAGTGTTTAGATGAATTCTAGCTTGATCTAACCAAGATCACTACATAATCACATACATGCACAGATATGCACTTTCAATCTATACTATAATTTTCCGAATGTCTGAGTGAGTGTCTGTCACAGCGTTTCTCCTCAATGGCTGGAGCAATTGATCTGAAATCGCATCACCATTAGCATATGAACACACCTGACATAACTGTGAAGCCCATTTGTCACTTTCACAAATCATATGCTGTATATTAGCATTTTTATGGTGTATCTATCTATTCTGCATCTAGCATGAGGCATATCTATTCTGCATCTAGCTTGAGGCAACATGTTTAACCAGCTCTCTCTGTGTGTGTGTGTGTGTGTGTGTGTGTGTGTGTGTGTGTGTGTGTGTGTGTGTGTGTGTGTGTGTGTGTGTGGGCGGTTTACAGATGTTGTCCAAAAATCATGCAGGTCGGTACACAGTATCTCTGTAGCCATTAAACGGGTATTTCTTACATTGATGCTCCTACATATTATCATGCCTAGGGTGACCATACGTCCTCTTTTGCCCGGACATGTCCTCTTTTAGGGGGCTGTCCGGCCTGTCCGGGGGGGTTTTATAGATTCCTTCAAATGTCCGGGGTTTCGCGCATATCAGCGTTAAATCATGGGCATTTACAATGCACGTTCAGTGGTTCGTTTGTAAACACAGCGTGAAAGACGGATTTCCACCCCTTAACCCCGGAACGTGTATTATTCATACTACTCTGCTGTCTCCGCTGCGATCCCTCCCTCCCTCCCTCGTTCAGATGCGTCGCTGTTCAGACCAGACTCAGAGCAGAGCTCGGCAGCTTGCGCTGCGCAGAGCCGATTCAGCCGAACGATAGCACTGCAAACGCAATTAATGCTGGTTTACACTGATGAAATGCACGACAAGTGCCAGTGTTTTCGTCTTGGTGACCAAATGAGAAGCAGAGCGTTCACTCTGCAGTCTGCATTAAAAGCTGGCACTTCTGTGTCCATTCCATCACAACTAAAGGTATTTAGACACTGCAAAGTACAAGACAGTCTGTGCGAGGTGAGAGCTCTTCTGCTAACTAAATTGACAGAATATGTTTTTGTTGTAGGCTACAACCTTGTAAAGCTGAAGATACGGTGGTTTGAAGAAACCACCGTATATTTTATTTAGTTTCTTTGTAATACAAAGCTGAACGTTCATACAGGAGTCAAGAGCACTTTAAATCAGTGGATCTGTAAAGGGTCAATTTGGAACCCCCTCAAAAATAAATACATAACTAATAATATTAGTGGTATAGGGCAGTGGTTCTCAACCTGTGGGTCGGGACCCAGGGGGGGTCTCCAAATTATTTTGAGGGGTCCCCAGATGATTAACTTGATGTGCAACATTGTTTTCTCACTCAACAGTATGAGTACCTCTAAAATGGCAAATTAAACAAATATTAGAGGCAGAAATTGTGAAAATAGCCGATCTACCAAGCATGTAGATCTGCTATTTTCTCAATAGAATAGAATTATACAAAATGTAATGCCTCAACTGTAGTGTTTGTGCTCGTAAGGGTGGAGGGGTCTCTTGTTTAAATATGATTATTTTGGGCTAATATATATGTGTGCGTGCGTGCGTGCGTGCGAACGTGAGTGCGTGCGTGCGTGTGGTATGCCGGGTAGAGTGTCCTCTTTTTGGGGATTCAGAATATGGTCACCCTAATCATGCCAGCACCAGTTAAAGTTACTTTCCATCCCTCATATGCACACATCCCATAACCCACACACTGCACATCATTTCGGAGCTCATATCTTTGAACGGGTAAGGGCTAGTACAGTATAATCCACAACAGTCCTATGGATAAATGAGCAAATAAAACATGCAGACCACCATCATCACCAGCAAGTGAATGAGACAACATAGTCTACTCTGACTTGAGCCAAAACAGTAACAATCAAACACTACCTTAAAAATAGCAGCTTAAATATGTGGAGATGTTGTGCAGAATTACAATCACTAATCAATAGCAGCAGTGCTCAAGCAAATGTGCAATAAGAGTCAAGCATGTGTACATAGAAATGGAATAGGAAATAGAAAGGAAAAAAGAAGCAGTAGGGCTATTATGAATGGGTGAAGAATGAACATGATTACATACAAAAATGAGTGCATGCAATCAGAACTTTGTTTAGTTAGCTAAAGTATTGAAAACAATTAAGCGTTCTGTCTGATAATACATCTACTGTACAAACAGGCTAGATCTATAGGCTATATGAGATTGGCATTACAGGAAATTCTTGTTTCAACAGCAATTCAGAGTTTTTAACTACATCTATGATCCTGTGAACATTTTGAGAACTAGGACTGAATTTCTGAAACAATAATATTGTGATGCCTACATATTGTTATACATGTCATTTAAGCCCCAATGAGCACCAGGCAAGATGCATAACACTTAACCACTTTAACTCTGGTGTCCTGGTTTGGGGGATTTGAGGGGAGCATCATTGCTATAATGGAAGTAAATCTAGACTTTTTGACTTGCTAGCTTTTAGATTATTTTTGCATGACATAATCATATGACTAATTTCCATACTTTAGATAACTAGACACATTGTTGCAACACACCAAACCATTCTTCATATTGATTTGGGAGCCCACACATGACATTCATAAAGTGCTATCATGTGTCACTAGTTTGTGCTTGAAAAGTTACCTATGCTTTAATAATGATGTTGGATAAGAAAGAAGAAAGCCAGGAAGAAGATGTTCTGTTGCTTGCTCACCCACATGGTGCACCTGATCCCCTGATCTACAAGCCCATATCGGATCACTGATTTGACACGTTATGAGCTTGTAGATCAGCTGCAAAACCTGTAATATGATTGGGTGGAACCCCTCGAGCCAATCAGATTTCAGCTACATTTTGGACTATTCCAAGGTAACGGGGGTATCACCAGTCTCCCCCCGTGTCAAACACTCAAGCTCATTAAGTGGACTGACCCATCATCCCAGTTCATTCTCAGGTCAGACAGCCAGGCACCGGGCAGCGCGCATCCTTTGATATTGGCTGCGTGACACCCGACAAGTAGAAGCATACACACTTGCACAGGCAGTGCGCACTCGCAGCTGAGAGCTGTAGCAGCTAATTAGATCGTGTGTCTCACTCGGCCGTCCTAATTCATACCTAGGCTTTTTGAAAATAGCCGATCTACAAGCTCACAACGTGTCGCATCTGTACTTTTGCTACTTTAAGTACATTTTGATGACAATACTTTCATACTTTTACTCAAGTACATTTAGAATTCTGGACTTTTACTTATAACTGAGTACATCTACAGTGCAGTATTGATACTCTTACGATACTTTTACTTAAGTAAAACATTTGAGTACTTTTTCCAACACTGCTAATTTCCCCCATAGCCTGGAGTCCTGCCCCCATTGTCTGGGAGGGCGCTCCTGGGGTACTGTCCTGCGATTGGCCCTTAGCTCTACCATGTGACATGAATAGCCTATCCAGAAGAGGTAATCAATGGTCGTCAAAGAAAGTGAGGTGATTACTGATCTGGTTTCCACCAGATAAAAGTCGGATTTGAAAACACGGAAAACCCCATTCTACTAATGGGGGTTGTTAAATATTTCCCCCACGCTTGACTCCGCCCCCAGCTATGACGCGCTGATGACAAAGCTCCGTGTTGGTGTATGGTTGGAATGGGTGTCCTACTGTGCTACAGTAAACCCTCACTATACCGCTGCTGTCTGTGTCAACGCACACATAGAACATCTATACAAATGTCTAGACAGACACACAGAGGACAAGTGAAGCTGAGATAGTAGCAGCCCAGCCAGCCGTTATGTCTCTCCAACGACCTGAGCCGAAGAAGGACGCGCCGCCGGATAAAAAAAGAGGCGGATTTTTCATTGAAACCGATTCGTCGGAAAGCGACTGCTGCTGGGGCGGACCGCCGCCGCCATACGCCATGGACCACCACCACCATGACGCCGACCACCACAAACTCATACTGCAGAAGGCGGACGCGTTGGCGGCGGAAAACCGCCTCAAAGAGGCCGTCGACTGCTTCTCGATGGCGATGCGTTACGGCTCCGTCCGCCCGGAGCACCTGAGCACTTTAGTGGACTGCATCCTGCACAACTTCAAGAAGAAGCAGCAGCAGCGCGCTGGTCCACCTCGCCATGCCTTCTCCTCCAGCCTGGAGGGTGCTAAAGATGATGATGATATGTTTGACTGTCCGAGTTGTCGTCGCTTTTTAGCCCATCCTGTGACCGTGGCTTGTGGACACTCGTACTGCAGGCGGTGTTTGGAACGGAGGATGTTGTCCAGATGCAAGGTGTGCAACGAGACAGTGGGGGAGACATCACCACCACCGGCATCCTCATCATCATCATCATCCACCACCGGGGAGGACATTATTAGAGTCAACGTGGTGCTGTGTGGACTGTTGGAGAAATGGTTCCCCAGCGAGACGGACGCGTGTAAAGTTATTAGCGAAATAGAGGAGTTCTCCAGAAGAAAACACCACGAAAAGGCTGTGTCGTTAGCGTCGCAGGCTGTAGCGTCTGGTAAGTAGCCTATAGGCTACCATGTTGTCACTTTTCAAAAGGAACAGGTCTATAAGCTAGATATGTGCTTTTTTGTTCAGCTTTACATCACTATATTCACATTTCCAGTTCCACTGACCAACATTATGTAAAATGCCAGCTGTGTAGCAGTAGATCTCACACTACAGCAGCTCTTGGTTGTCAGTCATGTAACTCTCTCATGCGACCCCATTATGAAATTAGCAGGAGCGTGACATGCGCAGTACGCGCGCATTGCATTTACGGCCGGACTACACCAAGCCGTTTCGCGCGCGTCAGTGCGTGTGCGTGCGTATGCGGGGCGCGCGCGCACATGCGCGTTTTGGATAGATCCAATACATATTAATTCAGCCGGCTACACCAGGCGTACGGATAGCGCGAACCACGGATACGCATTCCCTAAAAATAGGATCGGTTCTATTTTTTAAGCAGGCGTATGCGTTTTGTACACAGACTATCTGGTCTTCCTCAAGCCCCTTTCACACCACGCAGGAGCTGCGTGTGTGAACGCACGCATCCCATTCATCTTCAATGGAGGCGGGCGTATCGCACGAAACGCTCTGTCTTGCGCGATGCGTCAATTTCGCGTCGATTTCACGTTGAGCGCACGCTGATTTCACGCTGAGCGCACGCGATCAGCACGCTGAGCGCACGCATCAGAGCGGCTGGAGGGACGCATTGAATTTGAATAAAGCTCAACTCGAGCAGCTTTATTCAAATCTTGAGCGTGAGTGAGCTCTTGAAACCAATGAAATCAGTGCTGCTTTGCGTGTAGGTGCGGTTTATTGGACACAAATATGACGGATCTCAAAGAGAAGACTTACTTGTAACAGACTATAGTATTTCTACATAGCAGTATTGATACTTTTACTTAAGTAGGCTAAAACATGTTCATTGATTTTTTTTTGCGGCAAAGATGTTGAAAATAAAATGTAGAATTGAAAGAGCACAAATTATTGTTCCTATATAATCAAAGTGCTCACAGAAAATAAAATAAAAAACAACCTTGCAACATATTTCTGTTATTGTTTGACCCGTTCTGTCTCGAGTTGTACCCAATGGGTCCATTTGGTTACGTATACTCTCCCAGAGTTAAATGATTACTCCACCTACACATATAGTTAGCTGTACTCCACCTATACATTTTCACTCAAATGATTCTGATTAAAGATTTAATTGTGTTTCTGTCGTTGACAATTAGGCTACATTTCTGTTTGGCTTGTTAGGCTTTGAAGCTGCACATGGCAGATATGACATAAATATATAAAGAAATTACTAACATATTTGACATTTTTATACTTAATACAAACATTCATAGTGGAAATAGCCTACCTACAAGCTCACAAGTTGTGAGCCAATATCATAAACTGCTAGTTCATTGTCAATGCATAGTCCATGCTTTTTTTATTCAATGATCAAAAGATGCCTCTTCATGGGATCCATAATGACATGTAGGATACAGTACCAAACAACCATTTTATACGTGGAATAATCTGCATACAGCACCGCCTAGTGCGCCTAGCGCGCACAATAGACACACCTACACACGCAGAGCCGAGGCGCACAGTTGGCGCACGGTTGGCGCACGGGTGGCGCAGGGTGTACGCACGGCTCACGCACAGAATTGCGTTCCTGTCCGTTTTTACGGCGTGCGTAATTTCCCGGTGTGAAAGCGGCGTCACATATACCCCCTCCTTGGTGTAGCCTGGAGCGTTTACGCATACGCGAGCGTCTTCACGGACAGTACGCGCGTATGAGCGCATTTTTTGGTGTAGTCCCACCGTAAGGCAGGTCGTGACACTTACTGTACCAGGGAATGTTCTGTAACTTATTATTATTGGGGGTCAGTCGGGCAGCGGGTTTATTTATTAGTAGTTTGCAAGACCTTTTAGTGATCCACAATTCTGTGCATCCACAGTGCCACGGTTGGGTCTGTTAATTGTGCCTCTTTAGGCAGCAGGTTCAACGGGTTCAAGAGTGTAGGACTGGACCTGGTCTGCATAACATGATGCATTCATGCATGCAAATGCAAACGGGCTTTTGTAACAGCCTAGCGTGCAGGGCATGGAGGATGTAGGTGCAGACAACATTGTGCATCGGATTCATCTTTCCAGAATAAACCAGTTATAACATTGTTATAAAACTGAGCAGCAGGTGTGGCACTGACTTCTCTGTATGGCCTCTAGAGGCTAGCCTTTTCTTTTTTTTGGAGCTGTGTGAAACACAGGCTCCCTATACGTGGCTGTGTGGGTCTGTGTTAGCCATAAATTATAACTTCCAGCAGAGGGTGCTAATATTCGGACGTTTTGTCTCTCCTGGAGTTATAACGCAGAGTCAAATAGCTCTCGCTGGTTGAGCCTCCACGTCCCTAATCGCCTCAAAACATGTTTAAATCATGAAGTTGCTCACCTCATCGTCGAAACAGCTTTATATCTACCTATGAGCCCACTCGTTGGCATGTGTTAGTCCATATGTTTCTAATAAATTAATGTTTACTAAAACTTCTCCGAGACTCGCGTTTCCTCGTCGGAATCCTTCCGCCTTCAGAACGCTTCAGAACTACAGAACGTTGGAATACTTCCGCATACAATAAAACGTCATGTCCTAGTATGAGCGAATCGCAACGGCGATCAACGTCACGTGATATGTTCGGCCATTTTTACCCAAGCGGTTCAAAAACAAGGAAAGCGATGAGACTCGGTGAAGTTTTAGTAAACATTAATTTATTAGAAACATATGGACTAACACATGCCAACGAGTGGGCTCATAGGTAGATATAAAGCTGTTTCGACGATGAGGTGAGCAACTTCATGATTTAAACATGTTTTGAGGCGATTAGGGACGTGGAGGCTCAACCAGCGAGAGCTATTTGACTCTGCGTTATAACTCCAGGAGAGACAAAACGTCCGAATATTAGCACCCTCTGCTGGAAGTTATAATTTATGGCTAGGTCTGTGTGTGTCTGTCTGTCTGTCTGTGTGTGTGTCTGTGTGTATGTAGCCTGACTTCGGCGCGTAACTAGTGCCGCACCATTTACGCCACTCGCGCAATATATACATCAAAATGTGCGGCTCGGCCGGGAATGGTGTTCTATTACCTTTCGTTCCGATCCGCCTTACCATGCCGACGTAATCGGCAAAAAACTACGCTTAATTGTCCCCATTGACTTATAATGGGACAATGCAAGAAATCACTTTCAAGTATTTTTCTCTCGTAAACCATAGGAGCTACAGTTTCAAACCTCGGAGAGGAGATTCATAATGATTTTAAGAATGAATCGAAAAATAATTACATCACTTGGCCTCATGGTGGCGCTATAACGGCCCACTTTACGTTTTGCCCTGTAACTCTTGAACCGTGGATCGGAAAATTAAAATTCTTTTTTTCCCTGGATTCCTTGGGTCAAGACGCATCTCCCCATATAGGCCACGCCCATTTGCGCCAGGATAGATTTTCCGCCATCTTGAATTTTCTCCAAAACACACTTTTTGCTCCTTTTCCTACATATTTTCTTCAAATGTCACAAAAATCGGTACACATGATCTACACACACACACACACACACACACACACACACACACACACACACACACACACACACACACACACACACACACAGCTCCACTTCACACGGGTGTGATTTTTTCATGTACACCAAGTATATGAAACATTAATTCACTAAGTAAGTATATGAAACATGAATTCACTCACTAAGTATATAAAACTTTAATTCACTAAGTATATGAAACAAGTCTTTTCACATATCCCTCCTAGTTACACACATGTAGCCTAATACAAAACTCAAACTTTAACATTTCAAGGACTACCATAACTCTTACGAGTGTACAAATGGAACCAAAGTTGGTTCCATTTGTACACTCTCAGAGTTACAGACCAGTGGGGCGCACGCTGGCCTAGTGGTCCAGGTGCATGCCACTAGGCTCTGATGCCTGACAGTGTGCCGCGCGTTCGAGTCCCGATCCTGGCGACCTTTGCTGCGTGTCAATCCCAATCTCTTTCCCTGTTTCCTTTCTACCGACTGTACAATGAAGAAAGTCAGAAAAGCCCCAGAAAATATCTTAAACTAGAAAGAAGGCAATTCTGGGAAATTGCGAGTGTGGTTGTCTGGATAGCCAAATTGTCCTGTGAAGCTCAACCAATCCCACTCCCCTATTGAACTCAATGGACTTACTATTTATAGCATGAATTGTTTATCTAGAATAAAAATAAAGCTACACTAAATACAAGGTTACAGACCTGTAACTTGAGGGTCCATTTGGAATCCCATATAGCAGTGAACTTGAAGGTATTCCTGTTGATCCCCATGTAAATGATGGAGAGTTGATAACCAAATGGACCCTTATAGATCTTTAACTCTTGGAGTGTAAAATGAAACCAAATGGGTCCATGTAGTTTCATTTTACGCTTTCAGCTTCTCAAGAGTTACATTATTGTAGAAGAATTGTTATTTTGATCAACGTTTAACTTTGCTTGTTATCGCTCCTATGGCACCTCATCAATACAGTGGACAAAATGTTATTCAACGGCAACAGAATATCCTAAAGTTTTGGGTCTGAGAGGCTAAATGTCATCAAATGGTGGTCTGTGGCTCAAATGCAGAATAATTAATGGACCTTGATATGAAATGGGTTGAAAACCACTGCCCTATAGGCGTCGTTAAGGGGAATGGTTAAGGAATCAGACCGTTAAGAGGGATTCGTTAAGGTACTCGTTAAAATCCTAAAGGATCCCAACCCTACACACATACTGCAGTACACCGCAGTTGCCAATGGCACGTTTAGTCTTTGTCTACATACACACAATTCACGTGCTGATCATCGCTCAATGGTTGACATACAGCTCAGTAGGTGTAATTGGATGCCAATTCATTGTGGGTGATGTAGAATGAGTATCTATCTATTATACTTCTTAAAAGTGTAACTTAATTATACAGTAAAAGTCAATTCATCAGGAGGACCTAAAGCCTTGCACCTGTACCTTTTGGAGGCATGCTTAGGTATGCATGAAGAGTGTCCACCGCGCCTCTAGCCTAGTTCAGGGGGTCCATGTCATGTAATGACTTTGACCATGGCCTACACAAGATTAGCATATGGAAGACTAGCCTGCAAACAGTTCACCTCGCATCGTGCGAATTGCTGACACTTATACAACAAGTAACAACCGTTCTACACAGTATGTGCTCTTATCTCGGTACAGGACAACTTTGGAATTAGGTCAGTGGAATATGTGACAGAGCATCACTTCTTCATGCACTCTCTGACTCTCATGCATTGCACATGCCTTGTGTAATGCAGATAAATTTACAATCTAGGCCTGTCACTATTATTACATAGTCGTTAATCGCAATTATTTGTATGACAATGAATCATCAAGTCAGTTGAACTAATTTTGTCGAGTCGTTTTCATGACCTTGACTGCAGCAATCCATACTTGTTTTGAAAGAATGTTAAAGTGGCATGTCTGGCACCTTGAGGAAAGCCTTTGCAATAATTTGCAAAGGATTTAGGTAATACTGACAAGATTGGGAGAGTTATGCCAGCAGCATTGACATTGGGTTTTATCTAGTGTTGCCCGATCACGTGATCGGATCGGCCGCCGATATGGCCGTTTTTATAAGATCAGAGATCGGGAAAAAAATATCGATTTTTTTTTTTTTTTTTTTTTTTTCAAAATAATATTTTCGGGGAGTACTGAACGTTACAGGTAAGGTGAATGCGATATGAAATGTAAGCTTACCATAATCACAGTAATCCTTAATCATTTTCAATCATATTCAAGGGCTTTTGGAGAAATGAGACAGACTAATGGCCCCTTGTTAATGGATCAAAGGAAGGCAATTATGTCTCTCTGCACTGTCAACTAGCTGCTACAGATGCATACTTTTCAAGCAGACTGGTTAATTGGTTCTTAACTTATTTTGTTTCAACTTTAAAAATGGCCAATGTTTTACCAGTTTTTATATAGTTTGTTGATTATTTTTGATGCTGTAATGGTCTATTTTATTTTATTTTTTGAGATATTAAACAGGTTTTAAAAGTCCTTAAATCGTGACTTCACTGCCAAATTTCAAAGGCCACACCAAAGGTCCGCTGCACAATGATTGAGAAACACTGCACTAGTAGGCCTATATCACTATACACTACTCATAAGCTTTGTTTTTAATTTGTTGATTCAGTGCTGCACTAAGTGATAGAATGAATAGATTTTTTTTTCTTAATGCCTTGCCAAAAGATCGGATCGGGAAAGATCGGGATCGAACCCTAACCCTAACCCTAACCCTAAGCAATAATATTTGATCGGTATCGGATTGGGAGCAAAAAAAACCTGATCGGGGCATCCCTAGTTTTATCTCTAATGTTGCAGATAAGTACAGCAACCACAAAAAAAGGGTTTTAGACATTTAGGTTGTTTGTGTCATGCATTTGTCTTAATACATGACCTTGGGGCAACAGTTGATAACTGTCTAGATTGCATCAAAAGGTTGCATCATGGTTGTTGATTGCCCCTCCTCATTAACAATTGCAAGCACAAAAGGACTAGATTTTCTCTGGCAAATGATAATAACATCATTATATGTAATAACAATATTCAAAATGTTACTTTTTATATTATCCCAAAAGCATTTCATTCTTTCTCATACGTTTTATATTATCCCAAAAGCATTTAATTCACATAAAATGTGTATTCATAATATGCCACACTGCAAGCTTGCTTGTACATCTGCTATTTCTTTAGGATCTTGAAAGATTACGAATTCCTTTACACAAATGTTCTCCCTGGCTCAGAAGGGGGTCCATGGCCAAATACATATCAATTTAGAAGTCCTTGACGAGAAAAAGTTTGCGAACCACTGCACTAAAACACTCCTTTTCATTTTCAATGTTGAATAAAAAGTCTAACTTTTAGCATCTCTTTCCTATCTCCCAGCAGAGCCAGGGCCTGCGGCAGTGGCACGGTTATCTCGTGCAGAAGCGTACATGGCTCTGAGACAGTACCGTCTGGCTCTGGAGGACACAGAAGTTTATCTCTCGTCTAGACAGTCTGCGGAGGTAGGTCACTGGAGCAGAGACACTATGGCATTGCATTGATGCCCCAAAGCCCCAATAAGTAGCTTGGTGTAGCTGTAGATGGTCTGGCTGGTATCAGTATACTAGTATTAGTTGAATAGGTAATTGCAAGTGTGGTTGCTGACGTGACTATATTCTGCAGTAAGCTAACTGTCATGTGAAGCTCGACCAATTGATTCCCTATTGATTATTGATTCCCACTCCCATTAATGCCCTACTGATTCCCTCTCCCATTGATTTCCTATTGATTCCCATTCCCATTGATTCCATCAATTTCCAATAGCAGCAGAAAAGTTACCCTAGTAATCAATAAAGTTACGTCATTGATGATGAAAGTTATGTCATTTTTGAGGAGTTACCCTGCCATTTCCAATGGCAACGGGAAAAAAGTCTATAAACAGTTACAGGTTACCTTAGAAGTCTATAATGTTTCCCTAGAACTATAATGTGTTGCCCTGTCAGGCAACCACACTAACAAGAACATGGCTCCTAGTTTCCAGAATCGGGAACACAGGCTTAAATGTAACATCCAACTGCATAAACTCCATCTTGTATGTTATATTTCTATTTTCAGCTATGTTTGATACAGTGACCTATTTAAGCTTATTGGGAACAAACAATTGCACAAGCCAGTTATAGAGAGAACTATTTCATCCATGGCTTTCTGTCTGATCCTCTCCAAGGGATTCAGCT
This sequence comes from Nannobrachium achirus, assembly GCF_963921795.1. Lineage (NCBI taxonomy): Eukaryota > Metazoa > Chordata > Actinopteri > Myctophiformes > Myctophidae > Nannobrachium > Nannobrachium achirus. The sequence continues at coordinate 41,903 of NW_027664915.1, forward strand.
TGACTCTAAATGCAGACGTTAGCTCAAACTGACTGGGGCAGATAAACCCATCTGACCTGTTTATTGAGTAGCTATGTTATAATAAGTAGGAAGTTGGGAACAGCCAAAGCCATGCCAAAATACATGAATTTAAATGTATTTCACAGGTATGTTCCAAAACTAAATTTGAATAGTTGAAAATATATTTTGAGCTGATGCAGATCAAGCTTACCCAGTTAAACAAAAAGTACTTTCTCTCTCTGTGTATTCTCTCACTTTCAGGGTTTATATCAGAAGGCTATTGTTCTCCAGACGATGGGCCGAGTGGATGAGTCTCTCCAGGTCTTCCTCCACTGCCTGGCTGTAGACAAGGACTTCCCCCATGCTAGACGACAGGTTCAAATGGTGAGGAAATTGAACTACTTGAGTCCTAGCATCCCTATTCTGCGGGACCATTCTCTGATAATAGACGATGACGCATTGTGTGAGCTTGTAGATTGTCTATTTTCAGCCAAAAAGACTGGACCAAGTACAGAGCAAACCCCAGTCAACTTAGTATTTGTTAACAAGTATAGAGGGTTACGTCTTTAAAGGAATTGTTTTGAAAGTTTAAAGGTATCCCTACTGCACCAACCTCAGTGGCAGACACGTCTTGGAAAGCTATTGAAATCTGCTGTTGAATGCGGAGACGAGGTAGAGCTCTCTGGTTGGCTGCTAGGAGGGGTAGCGGGCCGAAGACCCTTTCTAAAATGCAATACAGAAGTATGCACTCGCCTTTAATGTATTTTGTCTGAATAGAGCGCATTTCCATGGTAAATGCGGGCACAAAGCGTGGGGCGGTGCGCACACGCAAGTGGCTCGTCTCATTCAAAGTAACATCAGCTGTCAGCTGGTGTTTGCCCTAGGCAGTAGTTATCTTCTTTATAATTTCTGAAATGATTTACGTATGCTATGCACATGTTGTTGAAAAAATACTTCAAGCCATTGGCTATTTTTAGCACCTTGGTAGCCGCCTGTCGATGTTGGCTCTCAGGTGCATTCAGCAACTTTGTTTCACACCTTTCAACTGACATCAATGAATCGACTGCCAGTCTGTAGTAGTCTGTACTAGACTGTTGTGTGGGGAGCAAGCTTAAAGAATCTTATTTAGGTGGAAGAATGAGCTTCCATTACCTTTTAAGCCAAGTGTTATTTAACTATTACTGTATGTGGATATGGCTATCTGTGCAGCACTAAAGCACAGATAACTCTGACACACTGCTGCACAGAGGTTATTCAGTTCACCTGAGCTTTCTTAATCCATTTTATATGATGGTAGGGATCTTTGAAGTGCCTCTCTGTTGGTTCTTTCTTGAGCCTGAACCATACAAGACTGCTGCTTTGTATCCAGAAAGGGAACCGATTGCCTGTCGTCATAGTTACACAGTAGTTAGCATATGCTGTCATGCCAGAACTGTTTCTTAAAAGTAATGGAATCAGTCTGTCTTGCACCATAGGATGGCCATCAGGATGCCACGAGGCCTGATCTCACGCTGGCCTTACACTTATAGCTAAATTGAATAATTAAAGTGACGACATAGCAATTGTGTTGTTTTACGTTGGTGTGCTGCACAATCCTTGTATCCTCAATTTGTGTACAAATTATATTTTCTTTACTTGTAGAACATGTTTCATGACCACATGAGTAAGGAAAAGCAGTGATAATGAAGAATAAAATATCAAAATGTGTGTGTGTGTCTAGGCTGCGCAACAGTGGCCATTTATCCAAAAATAAATGGCGCCAATTTTTGCCAACACATATGTACATGTTCATTTAATCCATTTTGGGCAGGCACCCCTTTTGGTGTTTTTACCCCTTTTGGGGTTACTACAGTATGTGTGGCAACATAAAGTTTCTCAGAAAACTTGGGTCATGATTTAGAAGGTGTTTTTAGAATCGGCCTCAGTCCTAAATGGGTTAATGAAATAATTTTAACCCTCTAAGGCCCGCATTAAGAAATACTTGAAATAAAAAAATGAAAAAAATCAGATGATGTTGTAGGAGTCCTATTAAGAGGAAAATGTAATGTTTTTTTCAAAAAAATGTTTGTGTAAGATTTTATAGCCATAAATCAAAAATCATAAATCGTGCTCTAATTTACATATGGGGGATATTTTTCAAAATAATAACATATGTACATGTTCTAGACATTCTAATGATCACCAAAAAAATAGTACAGGCATTTTACTTATGTTTTTTTGAGGTATAGCTTCCATGAAAAAGTGAGATGTTGTTCGTCAAAACTCTGGAATTTCAGCGGGTGTGGCGGGTGTGAATGTCAGCCCCTGTGGGGGGTATTTATATGCAAATATTGTGGCCAATGGCATTGTAATACTAAACAATAGAATCCAATGGTGGTGTTTAGGTGGTAGGGGGAGCTAAAATAAAATGATTTAAACCTTTTTTTGGATAAAATACAAACGTTGTAATATTACAACCGTGGGCCTTAGAGGGTTAAAGCAGCAGAAATAGAGAATAAAATATTTTTTATATATTTTGATAACACATTGAATAATATTTTGTATTTGCAAGTTTTCTTCTCTGGTTGCATCTTGGCTAGGAAAATGTTTCAGATAAGCAACTGCTAGTGGATCGGTGGGTACACTCACACTGTTAAATCTGCTGTTGAATGGGTGGTGGGTACACTGTTAAATCTGCTGTTGAATGGGTGGTGGGTACGAAAGTTGTAGGGAAGCGTCGAAAGCCGACAAGCTTGCCGTCAGGTTGGCGGAGAGGAGGTAGAGCTCTCTGGTTGGCTGCTTGGAGGGGTAGCGGACCCAAGACCCTTTCTAAAATGCAATACAGAAGTATGCGCTCGCCGTTAATGTATTTTGTCTGAATAGAGCGCATTTCCATGGTAAATGCGGGCACAAAGCGTGGGCCGGTGCGCACACGCATGTGGCTCGTCTCATTCAAAGTAAACATCAGCTGTCAGCTGGTGTTTGCCCTAGGCACCCTGCTGTGCAGTAGTTATCTTTATAATTTCTGAAATGATTTACGTATGCTATGCACATGTTGTTGAAAAAATACTTCAAGCCATTGGCTATTTTTTAGCACCATGGTAGCCGCCTGTCGATGTTGGCTCTCAGGTGCATTCAGAAACTTTGTTTCACACCTTTCAACTGACATCAATGAATCGACTGCCAGTCTGTTGTAGTCTGTACTAGACTGTTGTGGGGAGCAAGCTTAAAGAATTTTATTTGGGCATTGAATAAGATTTTGTAGTGGCCAGTTTTCTTCTATGGTTGCATGTTAGCTAGGAACATGTTTCAGATAAGCATGAACGTCATCTTAACCAGGAACTGCTAGTGGATCTTGTGACTCTGCTCGCAGTTAATCCAATTTGTGCAGTACATGTTCAAATGTTACATAAGTGAAACACTGAAGATCTCTGTTCAATCGGCAGCATGTACCTTCAACACTGTTAACACTGTTGTAATATTGTGTTTCAGCCACAACCATTTTTTTTATACTTGCTAATGCTGCTTAGCCTTTACTTGTGTTGTTGTGACATTTATACATGAATTGGTGTGCCATTTAGGCAGTGTATATTCTTTCTAGCAGTTAGGCCACGTTTACTCGACAACACTCTCTAGAGAAAACAGCAAAATCTTGTTGCGTTCTCACTTGTTATTCTGCGTCTATATGGAAACGCATCAGCATTGAAAATTATGTTATGTGCATGCCATGTCGCTAGGTGGCACTGACGCACAGATAGACGAGTCAGTGTGCTTTGTCTATCTGAAATTGTACTTCCTTGTTTACATTCACCATGGTAGCGTGGCCAAAGAGATTCTATAATAAGAGACGGCACTCCCTATACATCCCATTACAACAAGCAGAGCCCATGTTGCTCCGCCATCTTGGAATGATGACGACTTCCTGTGGTTAAAAAAAACATAATAAAGTCATGCTGTACAATCAAAAACTTGCTTTTATTCTGTTCTACTATGATATATTTAATGATTCTATATAACTGGTCTGTGTTGAACAGCAAAAAAGGTATTATAGCCTATATATGCATACTACTATAATGATTTACTATTTTATTTATAATATTTATCAATGGATCAAAACAGAAATGACTTACTAATAATAACATTTCAGGGTATGCTAATGCATGTTTGCGTGCAGGCACACATAAATATGATGTGTTAATACCAAATAGAAATGATTAAAACGCATCATTATAAAAGGGGGGGAAACTCTGCCCTCTGCTGCTTTTTGGCAGCACTGAATCTGTTCCTAAGAGATTATGAATGAAAAAAACATAAAACATTATATAGACCTAATGTAGGCCCACATGATAAATTATTGTCCACAAAAGCCAGACTAATGTCAAACAGATAAAATAAATTAACATTAGACCAATTAGAACAATCCGAAATGTATTATTCATACCAAATTATTACTATTTCTTATAACTGAAAAAAATACTATTCTATGCTTCTATTGATCTGTTTAGCAGTCTATGATAATATGTAATATCAATGGTGATTTTCACTTTGTTGGGTGACCAAGACAGCTTTGGAAAACGTTATTCACACCCAATTTAATTGTTTTGATTAATTTAAGAGAAGAGCCATCATTCCAAGATGGCGGCAGCACTACAGCTGCGCCATCTAGTGGTGATTCCATATATTTAAGGACTGCCGTCTCTTATTATAGAATCTCTTTGGCGTGGCTGCACATAGTCTGCACCTGAGCCATGACATCACGCGTTTTGACGTTTCCTGCGTTTCTCCTGTTCAGATGGAGGCGTGAGGTAGAGCGTCTTCAAAGATTTCCACCCTAGAAGGAGGTTTCACTTTGTTGCGTTTTCAACCCCCGAAATCGCCGTTGTCGTCTAAACGGATGGCATATCTGAATTTTCTGAAAATGCTTTTTTTTTTTTTTTTTACAGCGCCTTAGAAAGGTTTGCGGAATAATCCAGGATTGACTTTCTGAGTTGAATTTCTCTCTGACGACAGTGTTGACCTGCAATTAATACATTTGGAGATTGCCCCAGCACTGGAAAACATATACTGTATATAGGTCTAACAAAGTGTTCTTTACAGATACTGTTTGACCGGCTGTCTCCTGCGGGGGAGAATGTCAAAGTTGGCCTGAGGGAAACGGCACAGAGCACCTCTCCTCACCTGCGGAGTAAAACCCTTGTGGTTGATGCTCAGGCTGAGAACTCAGTCCAACACCAGAATCAAGTGCGTGCTGCCTCGGCACATCACTCTCCTGACAACCACAAGGTAGGTCTACTGAGACTTTAACCCATTTAGACCTGGAACTATTAACTAGTATATATACAAGCTCGCGAACTTTCTAGATCTGCTATTTCTTTTTCTTTGCAAATCTTCATATATCTTTTTAAAAGCGAACATTTGTAACTCAAATATTTGCTTCTGGGGGGTCCCTGGAACAAGATATTTTGAGATGGGGCTCCGTGGCCAAATACATGTAATTTTGGGGGTCCTTGACATGAAAAGGTTTGAGAACCACTGATTTAGAAGAAGGATTTAGAAGACCTTTATAGAATCGGGTCAAAATATTCAAAGACTTCTGCAAATGTTCACGATTCTACAGATCTATAATGGTTAAAGTAATAATGCGTAAGAGTGCGTTCCAGGTCTCTGTACATGACTGGATGCTACGTTGAACACATAGATTCTGGCTGGCTCTGTTGCTTATGTCCGTGGCTTCCTGTCTCTACTGTCCTGTCTAAATGAAACAATTAAAAAAATGGAAACTGGAATAATTGTGGGCTCGCCTATAAGGCGAGCACACTTTAGATATTGTCATTATTGTGGGCTCGCTGAAGGCGAGTCCAGCTTGTTATACCCCAGTTTATATTTATTTATTTCTAACTTCCAAGGTTCCGTACCCTTTCTTCGTCCGCTTTCAACTCCCTCACACTTTGTGCTAGAAACTTCGTTCCAACTTCAACATGTTCAGCTTTCTACAGTGATGTGTGCTTATATTTTTCTTTTCAAAATATTTCATATTTTTGGAGATATTTAACTTTTAAACATTTATTTTTCCTCCTTATAGTGGGAGTCTATGTAGAAAAGTGCCCACTTTTCTGGCGCACATTCTTTGTGCTCTTATATCTCTTTCATACTTTCACATAAAAACCTCATTCCAACTTTGAAATGTTCAGCGAGGTTTGAAGTTTCATTGTTGTTTTAGAAATTTTGTAAAAGTTTATACTGTTTGATATATTTAACTTTATTCATAAATCTTTCATCCCATAGAGAATGAATGGGATCTGACTTTCAAATTTTCACTTTTTCACAAAACTTTATAGCCTCATTACTCTGGCATACTTTTACGTAGGAACGCGATTCAAACTTGAAAAACGCTCACACGCCTTTGGACTTCTTCATGGTTCAAACGGTATTCGAAAACGTCATACCGTTCTTCCACAATCGCAGTCCAAAGGTAGAGTGGTTTGGGGTATTTTGGGGGTATTTTTGGCGGGAAAACCATTCCTAGAGTGTGGCTAGAGTGGAGGAGATTTTTTGTTGTTCCCAGATTTACTGTGAATGTATTGTCCTCACGGCCAAAATATTCAAAATTTATGCATGTTTTTTGGCACGTTTGTAGCCACGCTCGTCGTGTTTCGTAAAGTGCGACTAAAATAAAACAGAGACTTACAGAATTTCATCTATGGCCCTCTGAGTGCCGGGTCGCGGCTCAGACCCCCCATTCGCCTCCAGTCATTTTTTTCTGGTTTTCAGATTTTTCTTTATTTTCCCCCAAACATTTCTAGCTTGCTCTCATGCGCACATTATTGATCCTTTTAACATCAGAATCGCAATGTTCGTAGAGCCACTCACCGAGCCACTCCCCGAGCAAAGACTATGTGTTTTCAACTTTTCGTGTTTCCGGGAGAGCGATCAGTTCGTACACTTGCGCTCCCTATTCAAACCAATGGATATGGCCCATATCTTGAACAAACAGTTCTACAGCTCAGAAGCAAAGGTGCTCCTTATTGTGGGCTCGCCAGTACCTGGCGAGCACACTTTAGATATTGTCATTATTTATTTATTTATTTATCTAGTAAGTAGACGGGATTTTCGGTTCCTTTCTACTCCTACATACTTAGTGAGAAAATGAAAATAAAAACATCAATGTGTTCAGCTTACTGTGGCGAAGTGTGCTATTACTTTTTACAGCAATCGGCCAAATGGTGGCGCTGTAGGAAGCCTTCGAAAGTGCGAACTTTGAACAGGTATAGCTCATGCTGTGTTTGAGGTACAGCCATGAAACCTGTATACACTTATGCGTCTCCTCATGCCGAACAACTTTTACCTTTGACCTTTGACCTTTAGGTCTCCCACAATTCAGAATTATATGAAAAACAGTAAAAATCTATCTCCTCCTGGGATTTTCGCGTCAAGTGCACAAAATCTTTGTCAAATGAACTTTGGACCAATACGGTCAGATTGATCAACCAGATTTTTTTTAAAGTGAAATATAATTTTTTAATAATTCAATCAATATTGCGGTTTTATGCAAATTATTCTTCGGCCTCTAAATCATACATGCAAAGTTACACGTTCATGGCATTTGGCAAAGATGTGGAGGGTTAGTCAAAGTATCACTGAAACCAATTTTATTCCAATCAGCCAAAGGGGGGCGCTATACGAAGCGTCTGAAAATTCAAACTTCAAACAGGCATAAGTCATGACTCGTTTCGTTTGAAGACATGCAACTTGTTACACGCGTGCTTTGACTCAAGCGGAAGACATCTGTGTCGTTGTTAAGTAAGCTCCGCCCTTCAATTTTCCGCCATTTTGAGCAGTTTGTAAAACGCGTAAACCCGCTTTTATTCTGGAATTTTCGCGTCACGTGCACAAAACTTTTTTTACGTGAACTTTGGACCGATATCTAAAGATCTGTCAGATCGGATTTCTTTAACATTGAAACATGCTTTTTTAAATAATTCAAACAATATTGCATTTTTATGCAAATTATTCTTCTGCCTCTAAAACATACAAGCAAAGTCACATTTTCATGACAAAATAGTGTAGAGGGTTAGTTCAAATATCACTGAAACCAATCTTACCCCAAATGGCCAAAGGGGGGCGCTATATAATTTTGAGCAGTTTGTAAAACGCTTAAACCCGTTTTTATTCTAGGATTTTTTTTGCAATTTGCATGAAACATTCTACACGCAATCTAAGGACCTTTATCTAACATGCCTATGAAGTGCACACAAAAAAATTATAAAATAATAATAATAAATATAGCTGCAAGCAGCGATAAAGTGTCCAAAGCCAAAAACACCTCAAATCATGAACACAGCCTGGGATGTGCGTGAAATCTTGCAAGCACATTCCCAATAGGTCAAGGAACAGATACCAACCTTCTCACATTGGCCTGTTATAGCGCCACCAGCGGGTCAACTTTTGCACAACACATTTTTGGAACAAAATGGACCAATCTTTGACGTCAGTAACGTCAAAGAGAGCACTGCCTGCGATCTTGACATTTTGTACATTTATAGCCATTGTTTTCTGGCTTGAAGCGAGCCCACAATTGTTTCGAAGGAACAATATTTTCTAGTTAACTTTAATTACAGTGCTGAGTCAGTGGTCTCACATGATTTACAAGCTCACAATAAGTTGCACTGTGTAACTTTGTGAGCTTGTAGATCGGCTATTTATCTGGTTCTCAAAGTGTGGTCCAGGGAACACATGGACGCACGGTCGCACACACGCATGTATGCACACATACACATGCATACTCACACGCACACACACACACACACACACACACACACACACACACACACACACACACACACACACACACACACACACACACACACACACACACACACAGTCACTTCCACATGATTGGTAGATCTAATTCTAAAACCAGTCCCATCCCAATGATTTTTAGATCTAATTCCATCGGCAGTTCCAAACCATAATTTGTAGCTCTAAATCCATCACCTGTCACATCCACATGATTTGTAGATCTAATTCTAAAACCAGTCCCATCCCCATGATTTTTAAATCTAATTCCATCGGCAGTTCCATACCATAATTTGTAGCTCTAAATCCATCACCTGTCACATCCACATGATTTGTAGATCTAATTCTAAAACCAGTCACATCCACATGATTTGTAGATCTAATTCTAAAACCAGTCCCATCCCCATGATTTGTAGATCTATTTCAATCGGCAGTTCCATACCATAATTTGTAGCTCTAAATCCATCACCTGTCTCATCCACATGATTTGTAGATCTAATTCTAAAACCAGTCACATCCACATGATTTGTAGATCTAATTCTAAAACCAGTCCCATACCCATGATTTGTAGATCTAATTCCATCGGCAGTTCCATACCATAATTTTTCGCTCTAAATCCATCACCTGTCACATCCACATGATTTGTAGATCTAATTCTAAAACCAGTCCCATCCCCATGATTTGTAGATCTAATTTGTAGATCTAATTCCATCGGCAGTTCCATACCATAATTTGTAGCTCATCCACATGATTTGTAGATCTAATTCTAAAACCAGTCACATCCACATGATTTGTAGATCTAATTCTAAAACCAGTCCCATCCCCATGATTTGTAGATCTAATTCAAACGGCAGTTCCATACCATAATTTGTAGCTCTAAATCCATCACCTGTCACATCCACAAGATTTGTAGATCTAATTCTAAAACCAGTCACATCCACATGATTTGTAGATCTAATTCTAAAACCAGTCCCATCCCCATGATTTGTAGATCTATTTCAATCGGCAGTTCCATACCATAATTTGTAGCTCTAAATCCATCACCTGTCTCATCCACATGATTTGTAGATCTAATTCTAAAACCAGTCACATCCACATGATTTGTAGATCTAATTCTAAAACCAGTCCCATACCCATGATTTGTAGATCTAATTCCATCGGCAGTTCCATACCATAATTTTTCGCTCTAAATCCATCACCTGTCACATCCACATGATTTGTAGATCTAATTCTAAAACCAGTCCCATCCCCATGATTTGTAGATCTAATTTGTAGATCTAATTCCATCGGCAGTTCCATACCATAATTTGTAGCTCATCCACATGATTTGTAGATCTAATTCTAAAACCAGTCACATCCACATGATTTGTAGATCTAATTCTAAAACCAGTCCCATCCCCATGATTTGTAGATCTAATTCAATCGGCAGTTCCATACCATAATTTGTAGCTCTAAATCCATCACCTGTCTCATCCACATGATTTGTAGATCTAATTCTAAAACCAGTCACATCCTCATGATTTGTAGATCTAATTCCATCGGCAGTTCCATACCAATTTTCAATTTTCAAAAAACTTTTTTTTTTCAAAAAACTTTTTTTTCAAAAAACTTTTTTTTTCAAAAAAAAATTTTTTTTTTCAATTCAATAAACTTTTTTTTTTCAAAAAAAAATATTTTTTTCCCAAAATTTTTTTTTTCAAAAAAACTTTTTTTTACACCCTTGCGCTTAAATGCATTTTCTACTATTACTTCATAACAGTTTCGAGCGAGCCCACGCAGTTTCTGCAGGAACTGCTTTTCTAGTTTCTATACTAAGCATATCAAGTATCAAAAAAACTTCGGTTCCTTTCTACTCCTACATACTTAGTGAGAAAATGAAAATAAAAACATCAATGTGTTCAGCTTACTGTGGCGACGTGTGCTATTACTTTTTACAGCAATCGGCCAAATGGTGGCGCTGCAGGAAGCCTTTGAAAGTGCGAACTTTGAACAGGTATAGCTCATGCTGTGTTATACATACAGCCATGAAACCTGTATACACTTATGCGTCTCCTCATGCCGAACAACTTTTACCCTCTAACTTTTGACCTCTGACCTTTAGGTCTCCCACAATTCGGAATTATATGAAAAACAGTAAAAATCTATCTCCTCCTGGGATTTTCGCGTCAAGTGCACAAAACTTTTTTCACATGAACTTTGGACCAATACCTATACAGTCTATGTGGTGAGAAGTTTGTACGTTAAACCATTAATTTTTAATAATTCAATTCATATTGCGGTTTTATGCAAATTATTATTCTGCCTCTAAATCAAACATGCAAAGTGTTACTTTCATGGCATTTGGCAAACATGTAGAGGGTTAGTCCAAATATCACTGAAACCAATCTTATTCCAATTGGCCAAAGGGGGGCGCTATACGAAGCGTTTGAAAATTCAAACTTCAAACGGGCATAAGTCTTGACTCGTTTCGTTTGAAGACATGCAACTTGTTACACGCGTGCTTTGACTCAAGCGGAAGACATCTGTGTCGTTGTTAAGTAAGCTCCGCCCTTAGATTTTCCGCCAATTTGAGCAGTTTGTAAAACGCGTAAACCCGCTTTTATTCTGAAATTTTCGCGTCACGTGCAAAAAACTTTTTTTACGGGAACTTTGGACCGATATCTAAAGATCTGTCAGATCGGATTTCTTTAAAATTGAAACATGCTTTTTTAAATAATTCAATGAATATTGCATTTTTATGCAAATTATTCTTCTGCCTCTAAATCATACATACAACGTAGCATGTTCATGGCATTTGGCAAAGATGTAGAGTGTTATTCCAAATATCACTAAAACCAATCATACCCCAATTGGCCAAAGGGGGGCGCTATATCATTTTGAGCAGTTTGTGAAACGCTTAAAACCGTTTTTATTCTAGGATTTCTTTTTAGCAATTTGCATGAAACATTCTACACGCAATCTAAGGACCTTTATCTAACATGCCTATGAAGTGCATACAATAAAATAATAAAATAATAATAATAAATATAGCTGCAAGCAGCGATAAAGTGGCCAAAGCCAAAAACACCTCAAATCATGAACACAGCCTGGGATGTGCGTGAAATCTTGCAAGCACATTCCCAATAGGTCAAGGAACAGATACCAACCTTCTCACATTGGCCTGTTATAGCGCCACCAGCGGGTCAACTTTTGCACAACACATTTTTGGAACAAAATGGACCAATCTTTGACGTCAGTAACGTCAAAGAGAGCACTGCCTGCGATCTTGACATTTTGTGCTTTTATAGCCATTGTTTTCCGGCTTGAAGCGAGCCCACAATTGTTTCGAAGGAACAATATTTTTCTAGTTGTGTTTATAATAGTGTGATAATCAACCATCTTTCTTTCTCTCCATTTCTTGTTTTCTCAGAGATCTGGACGGTCTGAGAGCCTGGAGTGTCCGGCACTGAGCCGAGCTCATTCGCTACGAACCCACGGCTTCAGCGGTGGGGAGGAGGGACTGAAGAGAGTCTGCTCCGCCCCTCAGCTTGGAGATCAGGAAAAGGGGAGTCTGCTGAAGAGGAAGCTCTCCGTGTCAGACTCGGGAGGTAAGTCTTCACCCACGACACCCCCTAACCCTAACCCGGTTCCTGCTGCGTTCTCTTAGTCCAGCGGTTCTCAGACCTAAACAACCAAAATAAATTGTGCTGTTACCTAGAGATGGTAATGTCTGTCTATGATGTTAAACCTTCTGCACCTTCACCCTCCCCCGTTGTCCCCTCACCTCCCACCTGTGGGGTAGCCGGTGCTTCCTGCCAACCTGCTGCTATAGCCAAAACGTGTAGAACAGTTCCCAAGGACATGTTGAATGCCAATGATTTGGAGTGCTCCCTCTGCATGAGGTAAGAACATGTACTCACTCACTTAAATTGATGTTTAACAAATTTATACTTAGTCCCCCATGGATCTATAATATGCAAAAGCAAAGCAATGTTTAGTTTTTTACCAGCCTACGGTACTGACTTTCTCAACATTCCAGGTTGTTCTATGAGCCAGTGACGACGCCATGTGGCCACACCTTCTGCAAGAGCTGTCTGGAACGCTGCTTGGACCATACACCCCAATGTCCCCTCTGCAAAGACAGCCTCAAAGAAGTAAGAGACCGGAGTCATGGAATCAATTATTTTATTTTTCCTAACCCATTTAGACCTGGAACACTTCAGAATACTGTATATACCTCAGAAGACTGTATGTAGTGAGTTGTGTTTGGTTCAACTGATACTGAGTTCTTCTACTTTTCTCCTGTCTGCATCTTGTTCTCTACAGTATCTAGCATCCAGAAAGTACATGGTAACACACATCCTCGATAAACTTATCAAGCAATATCTGAGACGGGAGCATGAACAGAGGACTAAGATTCACCAGGAAGAGAAACAGGAGCTTTCAGAGTGAGTGATCTTATTCTCTCTCTCTCTCTCTCTCTCTCTCTCTCTCTCTCTCTCTCTCTCTCTCTCTCTCTGATTGAAATCTTATTTTCATTCAGGGTTCAAACGTAACTTCTGTCTCCGTCTCTGCTCCTCACTTGGTATAGTTTGACGAAGAATGTGCCTATCTTTGTGTGTACTATGGCGTACCCCACCGTGCCTTGCCCACTGCACGTCTTTGAGCCGCGCTACCGCCTGATGATTCGCCGGTGCATGGACACGGGCACACGGCAGTTTGGGATGTGCATCAGCGATCCAGAGAAAGGGTACGCACGCACACACACACACACACACACACACACACACACACACACACACACACACACACACACACACACACAGCACGTTTCTGTTCTGCAGAACGAGATAAAGTGAGAAAGAGCTTAACTGTAGCAATCATAACCAACAGGATTTCAAAATCAATATGTTAGGTTTTGTGGTGAGCTGAATGAAGCTTTGGACAAACATTAGAAAAAGTATGATGTAATATCCCCAACCCTTTCCAAAAGTTATTTATAATTGCTGTCCCGTTTTTTCACTGAATAACAAGAAAAAAACTTATGACAACACATTATTTATTTGCTTTGCATGTGAACCTTTGCGTGACCTTGCAGCATTTGACTGTAAAATCACTACTTAAACTTTGAACCTTTTTAGCATTGTCATGGAACCCAAAGTATCATAATTAAAAATGTAAATGAATACACACACCCTCTCTCCCCCTCTCTTTTCGGAGATCCTATTCATTTAGCCACAGTAATATAGAATTGTCCAGCTAATTAGTCATACATCTCGGTTCCAGTGTGACAAACTGCCACCACGTCTCCACACTATTCTAACTGAACTGATCTCTGTTTCCAGGTTTGTGGATCACGGTTGCATGTTAATCATTCGGTCAGTGCACTTCCTCCCTGATGGGCGGTCAATAGTCGACACTGTCGGAGGGAAGCGCTTCCAGGTTGTGTCCCGAGGAATGAGGGATGGCTACAGCATCGCTGACATAGCGCACCTGCAGGATACACGGGTAAGGATGTGTCCCGCACCGAAAACAGCATACCGTACTTACTTATACACGTTGCATTGTATTTGTGGAGCGGTTGTTGCCTGGTTTATACCTCTAAGTGGGTTCCAGGGAACCTCAGGGTTTCACCTCTACAGGTTTGTAACTCTTGAGAGTGAACCAAATGGGCCCTTCGATTCGCACGCTCTCAGAGTTGTGGGCGGCCGTTGAAATGTAAAAGTTTGAGAACCACTCATCCAATAAATCATTCTGATAGTAACTCTTTGAAATGATGTTGACGGGCCAATCAGGTGGAGGATGAGGAGGAGCTGTTGGAACTGCAGGAGCTGCATGACGCGGTGTATGAGCAGGCCCGCACCTGGTTCCAGAACCTCAAGGTCCGCTTCCATAAGCAGATCCTGCAGCACTTTGGACCCATGCCAGAGAGGGAAGACGACATCCAGGTACGCACTGTACTGTACACTAGGGATGCCACGATATGAGATTTTGCACTATGAAATGGTATGGAACAAAATACTGCGGTGTACGGTTTCTACGGTATTTAGCGGTGTTTAACCCTGCAAGGCCCACTGTCGCTTTTTGGACACATTTATATTTGATAAAAAATGCTACAATATTGTTGTAAGACAAAGGAAGTTATTCTGCCAAGCAGTAGGGGGAGCGAGAGAGCTAGTGGGGGAGAGAGAGAAATTTTACTGTAATTTGCCTAAGCTCTGCAGAGAGGTGTGCTGCGGTCTATTTAGGAATAGACTGTTAAAAACCATACGACTAACAGAACTGTGGTGGTTGGACATGTTCTCCCAGCTCTTCTAGACATTTAGCCCCTGAAGTATTACATGAAGCTCAAAGCTCAAAGTGTCATAATGAGAAACCCAAACTACAACACAGCATGCCAAGCGTGCATGTAGTACATACATGCTTAGGGGTAGAGCTTGGCAACCGGAAGGTTCCCAGTTCGATCCCGGGCTCCCCCAAAGTTACTCATAGTGTCCTTGAGCAAGACTCTGAACCCCTCCAGATGAATAGGTTGGTGCCTTGCATGGTGTATGAATGTGTGTATGAATGGGTTAATGTAACGCACAATCTCTGTAAAGCACCTTGGATAAAGCCGCTATTTAAACACACCATTTACCATTGTGAATGTAAATGCCACGCCACACTGAGATCGTCACTGACGCATAGAAGCCATTGTTATTGTATTGGTAAAAAATTAAAATAATAATAATCTGGTTTGAAATGACCAAACCAAAAACTCTTCAGAAACCTGCCTACCAGTGATGTAATTGGAAGGAACCAATGATGTCACTGGTAGGCAGGTTTCTGAACGGTCCACAGCTCTCTTCGACACAGACTGAATGGACAGAAATGGTACCAACTTACATTGGGCATTAGTGAGGACCAATTATATGAAGATAGGTTGAAAATAAGTGAAGTGGTCCTTTATTTGCTATGCCATTATTGATAATGCTTGCTCCAGCATTAAATGATATTGATTGAATGGTTTTGATCCTATTATGTGGTAAATTATGTGGTTTGGCATAGACTGCCATGCTCTCCAATACCGGTACCAGCATTTTAGACGCTACCATCAGCTTTTCCGATACTGGTATCGGAACAACTCTACCAATTGTACAAGTTATGTTGTATTAACTTACTCATTACATTGCTCATTACATTGTATTCACGAAAAAGGTGACATTGTGTAGCTTCTAAAGACCTGAGCCAGGGAAATGCAGAGAATGTTAGAGAGGCAGGGGCTGAAACTTCTAAAAGGGCCTTTTGGTGAAAATATCGAAAATAGCAGACCTCCAAGAGGTCGGCTATTTTCGGTACTTGATAGAGTTTGGACAAGGCAATTCTCTTGACTGCTGCCTTCAGGTATGTCACGGAAAGGGGGCATTTGCATTTTCGCCATAGTAAAAACTGCATTCATGGTCTGTAGAGGGCACTTCTTTTACAGACGGGTAAAAGGGCAGTGGCTCAAGCCCCCTTTGATGTAGCCTCGCGTAGCCAGGCTTACTCATCTGCGAAGAGAACAGCCTGGTGACAATAGAAGGCAGAAACCAGTCTAGGAGGTGGGGCTGAATTTTCCCGGAAGCTGTATTTTTTTCACAGTGCGGTGTTCCTGCAAACGTATTCCCTGCACGAAAAACTCTGGTCTATGTCTCCTGCTCCGTCGGTTGCGCTCGCAATAAACAATATACAAACAAAAACATTGATTCAAGCAATGTTACACCTATTAAGAGCGAGTTAAGAGCTACAATCTATTTTAGTTTTTTCGCTGGGGAATGTAAACAGACCCGCACCGCATGACGTAATGTCCGTTAAACGCAGACTTCCGCTAGAAATCTTGGAACCTACCGGAAGGCATATTGTCTACAGGGTGCCTTTGATGTCTATGTGTGCTCGTGCCTGACCTGAGCTGTGTGGAAGCATCCATCCATCCATCCGTCTCACACTGTTTCCTCCTCTCCTCCAGGCCACTCCTAATGGCCCAGCATGCTGCTGGTGGCTCCTGGCCGTCCTGCCTATTGACCCGCGCTACCAGCTGTCTGTCCTCTCCATGACGTCCCTGAGAGAGCGGCTGGTCAAGATCCAGCACATCCTCACCTGGTCCGCATCAGAGTTCCGACGGTCCGGTATTCCGACACTAAAACTATAACCCTAACTCTACCCCCAACCCTAAACCTAACCTCAGTAAACCTTACCTCAGTAACTAACCTGCCGACGCTAAGTAACTAACCTGCCTTACGCTAAGTAACTAACCTGCCTTACGCTAAGTAACTAACCTGCCGACGCTAAGTAACTAACCTGCCGACCATGTCGGAACAGCGGATAGTCGGGATAGTGAGCGCTTCCCATCCTCACCTACCTGCAAAGCATCCCCGACGACTAAGGGCTTCCTCCTTCCTCTCTCTTCCCTCCCGGCCAGCATCCCAGAGCTTCAGAACTTTGCGACGACGTTAAGCCAACCGTCTTTTTTTATTTTATTTTTTAATAGCAGATGTACAATCTTGTACAAGCTTGTATATCTGCTATTAGCCAACGCTGAAATCTAAAAAGACACAGATGCCTTCCCGGTCTTAATGGGTTCAGATGTTCGCCAACTTCCGAGTTTTTACTGGCGAATTCCGTCAGAAACACTCCTTTTTACAGCTTCCAACAGCTCTGCTGAGCTCTCTCCTCGGCGCTGTCCAAGGTACAGATAAAACATTCTTTTTATGTTGTAAAGACATCCAATGCAAGATCAGAGAAAAACGCTGAAATGGCAACGTTGCAGCTGATGTTCAACAACACAGAACAGAAACCAGGGAGATGAAAGAAACGCCTCAGGGAACAAAGTGACACCTGTTCTTAGTTCAGAAGCAGCTTGAATACAAGTCGTTTGGCTTCTTGTGTCTGTGAAACGGGCTGCTGTTGTACAAAAATGGATTTTAATGATCCATATCTCCTGTACTTATTCCCGGGATGGGGGGGGGCTTACTAATGCAGTAATTGTGCCGGTTTCACCATTCAGGATAAGGTCTTCTTACTAATAATACTGGACATGAAGTAAATCTTATACCTAGTCAGCAGCCAGTGAAAAGTCTAAATCGTTTTATACTATTATGGTTGATTTCAGTAGCTTGCACCCATGTTGGAATGGCAAATCCCGCCTACATAAGGTGATGTTTGGATCTGGCACTTGCAGTCCTGGACTTGCTTTTAACATAACTGCAGTATTGTATTCTGATAAAAAAAAAAGAAAACTGTTGCTTTGTTTGTGCATGTCAAAATGCGTGATTTGTATTTTATTTTTTATTTATTTTTACTTTTTCAACACTCATCTAACTGCAATTGGATTAATTTAACTTAAATTTTAATTGAAATTGGCTCATGTTATCATGGTTGACAAGGCACATATCCGATTCTGAATCAGTTTGGGTTGCAGTGTGTCAATGACTGTAGTTACATAAGGTCTGTCCTAATTCTGTATGGCCATCTAGTCTGGGATATTGGTGGCCCACTTAATTTGTATTTATTATTGTTTGTTTTTAATAATTCTATCTCTAAACTAAATGAAATCAAATTAACCATTTGAATAATATTTCCTGTATAGGCTCGTTCTGTGTTGCTGCAGAAGTGCTAGACAGGATATTAGGGAAAGAAGCAATCGATTGGACATGTACAATAATGAGGAGATGATTGAGACGTCAAGATTCTTCAGGAGTGATTTATTTGAACTTATTTAAGAGCTGTCATCGCAATTGTGTTGGATGACAATACAGCATTGTCTGCTTTGCAGGCAGCGTGTTCCTTTGCCGGCTGTACAGCTTTATTCATCTTCGTATCTCGATGTACGTGAAATTGCCTTTCTTTTTCTTAGCCACAGTCGTGTGGGCTTACACAAGGATGCTCATCGCTAACAACACCAGCCATGGTTGTGACCAGGCTTAAGTTTGATTCAGTGTAAGCAACGTGAGGTCTGCTCTAAAGATAAAATTGGCCCCTGGTCTTGTTCATGTTGTGGATGATGGTGGAAATGACCAGACTATTATGTGCAAGAATAACGGTGTACAGCATATGGCACTTCAGTTGTGGCAGGTTATGGAAAGCAATGTTATAGAGTTTAGATGACTTATTTATGATCGTGTTTATTTGTATCATCTCCACTTGAGATAATAGTCTGTCCGTGAAATGATATCCTTCCTGATTGCTGAAAGACTTAGAAAGGTGGACACTGAAAAGGCTATTTGAAGCTGAGGAAGTGGGAGTTTGAAGACTGGACTCCAAAATAATAGGCAGGCAGGAGAACTAAAAAACTAAAACTAAATTATGAATCTTCCTCTAGTGAGCACTGAGCCTCTTCATCAAGCACTTATATGCTGTGAAACATTCACTATGACCCAGGCCACCCAACAGTGGCCTCATTGTCCTCAATGCTTTTCCATTTTCAGTTTCTTCCAAACTGTCATGTCATTTAAGCTAGGGGTCTTCAACAGGGGGTCCAGGACCCCTAGGTTACTTTTTAACATGGAACACTTAAACCCTAGCATCCCTATTCTGTGGCGAACATTAGCTGAAAATAACAGATCTACAAGTTCACAACAACTTGCACTGAGAGGCGCTGTGAGCTTGTAGATCGGCTATTTTCAGCAAAGAGTTTGGTAATACAGTATCTGGCTTAAAGTCCTGTTCGCAATTTGGTGTTAGGGGAGTTTCTCACCTGAACTGAGTCAGTGGGTCCCTAGACATGAAAAATCACAGAGGTGCTCGTCCGCCATAGTGCCACGAATGGTGCAATGGCCAAATCAAATATGGCTGCCATCGGCTATGATGAAAATCCAACTTTTCTGTTTCTGGGTGTATATGCACATGTAATACCTCTATTTGGACTAATTGTGGTGTGGGGAATTCATTTCTGATATTGTTTTGACCATTTTGGGTGATTTGGACCTCAAAAGGTTATGGTCAAGGTCATTTTGCTATTCCGAAGACCGTGGGCCATAACTTGGCCATTGTTAGGAGTAAATACAGGTGCAGTAGGTCTAAATCAACTAATGCTGACATGTATAATTCATTTCTGACATTGTTTTGACCATTAAGGATCATCTTGTCTTTGAAATATCAATGTCAATGCCATTTTTCAAAAACGATTTTGTTCATTACTTGCACTTTTATAGTATTTTTTGTAAGTTTGTCACTATTTTATAGTAAGTTTGTTTACTAGACATACTAGTGAGAAATACAACAAGTAAACATCCACATTTAACTTTAAAGGGGGGTTTTAAATGGGTGTTTAAATGAGCAAATAAGACTATTTACGAATAAAAGTGACAAATAAAATCACACAACAAAAGCACACACAAAATTAAATAACAATTTCCCTCAAAGTGCACCATATTGTGATTGTGTGCATCCAGGTTAGTATGATGTGTTTTTACAGGATGTATTTGTCATTGTTCCATGGCAAAATATGATGCACCGATATCCATCAGCAAGGCAGCCATATCCTCGAGAGTCGAAGTGTTCCTTGCATCCATCCATGTTCCATTGGTTCTAGTCTTTCCTCAGGTTCCTTGGCTGTTGCAAGCAGGTGGCAAGACATGCACTAGAAAGGTGCCTTGTTGGTCTCAGCAGTTGTACTTCTCTGCTACCAATGCTGTGTCGTGTTCTGTCAAGGTCTTTGCCTCTCCAAAGTGTGTTAGATATTGTATTTGGTGAGAAGCCATAGCTGCATGCTTAGTCCCCACCTGGCCCATGCAGTCATCTCCAGTTTCCAAGGCATATGTCCCCTGATCACTGTCTTGGCTAGTGGTGCTCCAAGATGAGAGACTGCTTGATGCTGTAGAAGCATGTGCCGCTGCACACCTAGTGCCATACTGCTACCAGATCTACTTAATCCCCAGTGCTTGGGAAGTATCACTACGACAACTCTCTGGGGTCCACTCATAATCCTGGCGACCCATTATTCCCTCCATTAGGTTACGGTTATGGGTAGGTTTAGTTATAATAGGGCCAGTTGACTCCACAATCCACATGTACCAGCAGCTTGGTGACAGCCTCCTCAATCTAGTTCAATCTTTGGGATCTCTTCACCTCCAGCCCCTTTTGCAGGGAGCCACTCATCATCATCAGAGATAACAGACGCACCCATCCCTCATCAACTTACAAATTCTGGGTGTCTGAGGAGAACACACAGCTCTCCAGCTGTGTGTTCGGAATATGGTGTCCATTCAAGCTTGTGGCGATGTAGGTAGAACGGCTGCCTTGGAATCTGAAGGTTCCAGGGTCGATTTCTGGCTCCTCCTGCTTATTTGTCGAAGTGTCCTTAAGCAAGACACTGAACCCCTAACTGCTCCCGGTGAGCACCTTGCATGGTTTCATGGTGTGAATGTATGTGTGAATGTGTGTGTTAATGGGCAAAGGTGAAATACATTGTACAGTGCTTTGGAGAAGAGCGCTATATACTGTAAATGCAGTCCATTTACCATTATCAGCTCTGTTGTCTCTGTTGATGATGTCGCTAGTGGAGAAGAGATCCCAGACATCTTGAATAGGATTGAGGAGGCTGACACCTGGTGCATGTTCAGCCTCCATTATAACTAAGCCTATCCCTAACCTTCACTAACCTAATGGTCAGAATAATGAGATGTCGTAACTATGAGCGGACCCCAGAGAGTTGTTGTCTCCTTCACATTACTGCTATATTACACCCCATATTTCCAAGCACTGGGGATGAAGGAGATCTGGCAGCAGTATGGCTCTGGTGAGACTCACTTCTACTGCATCAAGCAGTCTGATCTTGGAGCACCACTAGCCAAGACAGTGATCAAGGCACATATGCCTTGGATACAGGAGATGACTGCATGGGCCAGGTGAGGATTAAACATGTAGTTATGGCTTCTGACTGAATACAATATCTAACACACTTTGGAGAGGCAAAGACCTTGACAGAACAAGACACAGCATTGGTAGCAGAGAAGTACAACTGCTGAGACCAACAAGGCACCTTTCTAGCGCATTTCTTGCCACCTGCTTGCAACAGCCAAGGAACCTGAGGAAAGACTAGAACCAATGGAACATGGAACAGGACATGACATAAAGGCTTGTCCTGTTGTCTGGGACAAGTGCCCATACTATGGAGTGGAGGGAGCAAGGGGGTTCATTTTAGCCGTCCTTTTGTTATTATTTCAATGTATGACATTTTTATCCGGACAAGTGACTTTTGTCCCCGGACAAGTGAATGGGAAATATACTTGTCCAAAGGACAACTGCCTCAAAAAGTCAATGTCAAGCTCTGATGGATGGAAGGAGCACTTTGACCTTTGTACACTCCTGCCATGTCTGAAGCAAGACACTCGACACTGATGGAGTTCTGTGCATCATATTTTGCCATGGAACAATGACAAATCCATCCTGTAAAAACACCTCATACTAACTTGCATGCACACAATCACAATATGGTGCACTTTGAGGTAAATTGTTATTTAATGTTGTGTGTGATTTTGTTGTGTAATTTTATTTGTCACTTTTATTCGTAAATAGTCTTATCTGCTCATTTAAACACCCATTTAAAACCCCCCTTTAAAGTTAAATGTGGATGTTTACTTGTTGTATTTCTCACTAGTATGTATTTTGTTATAAACAAAACAAACTTACTATAAAATAGTAACAAACTTACAAAAAATACTATAAAAGTGCAAGTAATGAACAAAATCGTTTTTGGAAAATGGCATTGACATTGATATTTCAAAGACAAGATGATCCTTAATGGTCAAAACAATGTCAGAAATGAATTATACATGTCAGCATTAGTTGATTTAGACCTACTGCACCTGTTTTTACTCCTAACAATGGCCAAGTTATGGCCCACGGTCTTCGGAATAGCAAAATGACCTTGACCATGACCTTTTGAGGTCCAAATCACCCAAAATGGTCAAAACAATATCAGAAATGAATTCCCCATACCCCAATTAGTCCAAATGGAGGTATTACATGTGCATATACAGAAAAGTTGGATTTTCATCATAGCCGATGGCAGCCATATTTGATTTGGCCATTGCGCCATTCGTGGCACTATGGCGGACGAGCACCTCAGTGATTTTTCATGTCTAGGGACCCACTGACTCAGTTCAGGTGAGAAACTCCCCTAACACCAAATTGCGAACAGGACTTTAAGCCAGATACTGTATTATGGGGGGAGATAATGTGAAAATGTGTGAACTATTCCTTTAAGCTAAAACAACTATCTTTCTTTAGAGTGTTCCTTGAGCACTGCTGGCCAATCAGAGAAAGGAGGGCCGCTGCTGGTAGAATGATATATAGAGTTGCAGATAAGGGGTCCTTCAGAGATCTCTCCGGAGTGCAGCTGAAACTTGTTGGTTTCAGTTGGACGCTGTCTTCTAGCTTGCTGTGGATGCAACTTTATGTTGTGAAATATCAGGCTTGTATTCTGTTTACTTTCATGCATTTGCTGTTCATATGTTTATATATATTCATGTGGGGAATCTACCCTGTGTAATCATTAAACTATGCTGAGGTTTAATAGCTGAACTGTGCTCCTGTGTAAACGTCTCATAACTGGACTATTTAGGATATAGGACGACGCATCAGCTGGTGACCCTCGACGTCTATCCTGTCTGGAGTCCAGGCGTCCAGTCCAGGAGACTTTTCGGTCCATTGGGGACCCATCCGCAGGTTTTTTAGCAATATTTGATGGTACAATTTAGGGATCCCTGAAAAAAAAATGCATGTTATATGCTTAGTATAGTTAATTGTACCATGTAAAGTATTGTACGAAAACTGCATTATACCAAATTTAGGTCAATGATAGTATTGTTTTTAGAGTGTAGAGATAATGACATGAATTATGAACAGCATCTGATTTCTTGTGTGGATTTGGATGGTGACGTTTGAGATCACATTTACCAGTAATGCTTTGAGGTCATAGGGTGTAGATTTGCCTGGTGAAGTCTGAGATAAAGGTCAAATTTGAGTTAAATGCTTAGACAAGGTGTGGTATAGATTTTTTTTACAGCATTTGAATAATTTCTGTGCAAACTTAAGTCTTTTAATCTCCTTGCACCATATTATATTGAGAACTGTATGAGAGACTTTTGTCTGTATGTTTATTAGCTCTTTTGAATCGATTTTAATAATAGTTAACAACAGGAGATAAAAAAAATATTGCTCTGTACGTTGGAGAGGTGCGAACGGTGAGACTGTTGTCTCGATCAAAAATATAGCTCTGTACGCTGGAGAGGTGGCAGCGGTGAGATTTATCGTCTCGATCAAAAAATATAGCTCTGTACGCTGGAGAGGTGGCAGCGGTGAGACTTGTAGTCTCGATCAAAAACAAATGTTAAATGCTCTTTACGTTGGAGATGAAGTACGAACGGTGAGACTGCTAGTCGCTCAGCCTCGAAGTAAAAAGATAAGTGACAGGTTTTGATACTATATGTATATGTTTTTGTTTTCCTTCCTCCAACTTTCAGACAAGCACATGGCTGCTGTTGAGTGCTGCTGAGTTCCTGTCCTTGTGAAAAGAACCAGTTTAGGGTGTGGTCCCTTTGAGGGGTAAGTGACGAGGGAAAGGTTTATGGGTTAGATTCTATAGGATAGACTGGGTAGGCGCACCCACTTATAATTCATAGGCTGTGGCAAACACGGTTCCATAAATGGCTCTCAATCGTTTGTGTCTTAGTACAGTCCGTTTTTGAGTCATTATATTTTATCAGGTTTGCCGCAAAACACAAAGCTGATGTGATTGGGGTGGGGTTTGTAGGGAAATACTGATACTGTTTTCCGTGGGTATGACAGGTCAAACATGCCACAAATCGTAGGATTTGAGGACGAAGTTGTTTGACAACTCATATTCGCTCCGAAATAAATTAATATTTGTTTATTAATTTATTTTGAGCTAGCGGCGTGTAGCGACGTAAGTCCTGTGACAGCAGGCAAACATAGGGTTTTGACGGGGTGGAAGAGATTTGCAGTTGTAAAAAATAAGAAATAAAAACGATTGACAGACAGCAGACACTTAGGAAAAAATCAGGAAGAACCTCTCTCCAATCCTTTGAAATCTTCAACATGGCCACTACTTTTGATGAAATCTTAAACATGGCCACTACGTTTGAACAGCAGTTCATTTTATATGGAAGGAGCATTGACTCCACACATGGGACAAAGGCTATTTCCCTTCTCCATTGGACCAATCGCTTATTGACAGAATGGAAGAATGAAGGAATTCTGATCTTAACCTTACACCCTCGTGAATGTGGCTGTGTACAGACTGACCCCCACCATTGGCCTGTCACAAGAGATCAAATATGCCAAATACATAAATTCGAGGAGGAGCGTTGGCGGTTTGCCAAAGAAGGAACGAAGAAAACTGTATTTTCTAGCAGTACAGAGGAATACGTTGAGAAGCGCTATCAAGTCTCCAACCTTTTCTATCAAAGACTGTTATTGACTTCTCCTGAGAAAAAATCTAAAGCACAGCTGACATGTGAAGTGCTTTATCAGGATCTGTCTGAACTGGGTCCGCCTCCCCCGCCTTATGCTTCTGCTTCCCCTCGCACACCCATGGCTATTTTCGATGATGCACAATCTAACTTACAGTGTCAGGACTTTGTTGTTACAAATCCTGTCGAAGTGACAAACAATGAGGTGGACATAGGCAGTGACAGTGTGAGTACCACACACATTACGGTTGGGTTAACCATCCCTGAGCTGTTCAAGCACATTCTAGAACAGCAACAGATCTTGCAGCGAGCCAGTAGCATGGTGCAGGAAGTGTGTCAAAATCTGCTTCGCCTTCCTGCTGCAGGGAATATGATTGAGGGCTTGAGAATCCCTATAACATCACCACAACAGGCTGACATA
This sequence comes from Nannobrachium achirus, assembly GCF_963921795.1. Lineage (NCBI taxonomy): Eukaryota > Metazoa > Chordata > Actinopteri > Myctophiformes > Myctophidae > Nannobrachium > Nannobrachium achirus. Next base: position 67,529 of record NW_027664915.1, read on the forward strand.
CTGCAGGAGTTCAGCTCTGGTGTGCAGATTCCAAGCATGCCAAGGCATAAATCTGTCCTTAGCTCACAGTCCAGCTTGCATGAGATACCAGCAATGTTGAGCCATGGTGATGCAGAGCACAAACTGTCCTTTGACGAAAACACCAAAGTACCCAGTGGCCAGTTTCCAGTAAACTTTGACCATCACATAGGCAGACAGGTTTATGAGCCATGGTCACTCCTAGATCTTGAAGCCTACGTGTGCAAGTTACCCTCTCTGTCTAGTGGTGTTAATGTGTGGATAACAGAATTAAACCGCTTGACAGCCCATGAGGAAGTTGCAGTGAGAGATCTTCGGGCCATTTTGGGTCGAATCAAAGGTACTATGTGGTTAACTCGATTTGAAAATACTGCAGGAACCATGCAGATAGCAGACACATCTTTGCTTGCCCAAGTCTGCACACGATTTTGGGATGCACTCCGTTTAGAGTTTCCCATGAAGACGGATGTGGCCTTAATGCGTACGCTTAAAATGAAACCTGATGAGAACATTCACGACTATATTACGCGTGCCCAGAGCCATTACTTCCATACAATGTGCTCACATTATGACCGAGATGATACCCATGTTCAAATCTTTCGTGACATGGTTCTTACAGGCCTCCCTGACAAATTATGTGACACCCTAGCGGATGTCGCTGGACTAAGTGTCGAACCCCAGGCTGAATGGCAAGCTGTTGTGCTTCACCACTACAACAGATACATCAAGGAAAATAACACAAAATCAGAGAGCACAACGGAAATTACGCATAAAATAGCACTCTTACAACTACAGGAAGTAGAGCGAAAGAAGAAAAAACTTCACACAGCTGCCCAAGATGCAGCCTTTGCTGAGTGCATGTTGACAGTGATGGTCACCTCCATCATTCGTGTCCACTAGGGTGGTCACCAGTAGGACCTGTGAATGGAGGTCCTGAGGAGGAGGACTTTTCCGGTAACCCTGTACAGGACTCCCAAATTGATATGTAGGCATATTTTCAAAATATTTTGTGCCAACCAGGGACCACAAGATGATTCCAGATTGTTTACATTTTTTGTGAACCTAACCCTAACGCTAACACTAACGATAACCCTAACCACCGTCGGACTGTTGCCCCGCCGGACTAATGGGACCAATATTCTCACCTTGACAGCCACCCATAGTCACATGTTTGGTACAACAGCAGCCATTAGGCATAATGGGTGGCTGTGTGTATGTCTGTGGCCTGTAGCTTTTTTCCTCAGCGTTTTGCCATAGCAAAATGTGTGTGTGTGCATCCTAGACTTGGATCCAAGTCTGAGGATGTTATGCAGGCACGACCACCGCTCACGTCACATTGGGTGTGATTTCCTTTTTTCTTGTAGACTGTACCGTAGGTGCATGGTCCTGAGACAGCTGCTGGTGGAAGGGGAGGACAGGCAAGGAGGGCATAGTGGACCCTTTGTTTTATTGCTGTGGTAAGAGATAAGGTCTTTGGCAGTTAATGAGCGCAGGAGAAAAGGAGAGTTTTAGTAACTTAATAATGAATTGTGAGGGGGGCAGGGCGAACTATCTTTTTGCCTTGCTACAGCAACATGTGTGTAAATGAACCTTTTTGTGTCATTTTATATTGCATCTGAAGCAAAGTGAACAGATTTTTTGTGAGTCTTCAATTCCGCTGCGTTCTAGTCGTAAAGGCGAGAAATTATGTAGGATTTCTACGTCACCACCCTTATGGTGAGAACAAACATACTTTTTGAAGAACAGATACTCTTATAACATGACTGTAATGGAATGTTTTTTAATATAGAAAGAGAAAGGCAGTAAAGGGTGCTTTAATCCAGAACAAGGTCAAATGCCACCGGATCTGTTGTGTTGCGTTTTGAAAATGGTTGAAATGGGTATCTGAACTGAAATTCACATGTGAATCTCGAAGATCGGTGAACACACAATACATGTCTCTGTCATGTAAAAGTCTTGTTAAGTGTTAAATGTTTGTGTGTGTAGGCCTACAGAGTGTGTATTTGTGTTTGAGTGTGTGCAGAGTGAGTGAGTGAAGAGAGAGAGAGAGAGAGAGAGAGGGAGAGAGAGAGAGATTCATCAGTGTGAGCGTGTGTGTGCACATGGCGCACGTGTGTGTGAGTGAGATAAGAGAGTAAGACTCCTCTGCATTCCTCTATTCCTCTCCTTAACGAAAGGAACTACCCTGTATGTGAGTATGATTGAGTGAAATTCAAACAGCATAACAGTACTGTTATACTTATAGATTGAATGGAGGGTGTTGTTGGGGACTGCAATTATTAGGTGTCCCACCTAATAATTTATGAAATCATTCAGAAGCAAAATTGATGTAGGGCAAAACCCTCTCCACAAGTAATTTGATAGTTATGTTGAAAACAATAGAGGAATTGAGTGCACGAATGTGTCTGATATTATTAAAAAACATATATACCGGTAGTTGGAACTAGATTGAGAAGCCTTGTTGCTTTTTGGAAACAACAGCTAACCAAAATGTACTCAGTACTTTTCAGCCTTCCTAGAAATTTACTCCAGTACAATATTTTGTCTTGGAAATGTACACAAGTAAGAGTAATAATCTGTGCATAGGTGCAGAACTCTGTTACTTCAGCGCTTCATGGTCAGTGGGCTTCCCACAGTGCTTGGTTTGTGGGACTTGTCCCTCCCTTTTTATTTCCCCCACACAAGCGTGTACTCCCTAAATTCCAGCTAACAGTGCAGGCAGAAGAGTTAGAATGCTTGTAGAAATGCCATGGAAACTTTCAGCACAATACTGCGTGTGGCCTTGTTAATAATAGATTTTATTTATTTATTTTATTTTATTTTATTTTATGATTTGAGTACAAAGGGACCCCAATGCAAACAAGCCAATGAGCTTTATGTGTTTTGAAATCTTGTAGTGGTACTTATATAAGTGACCTCCCCCCCCCCCCCCGTCATTATAACCACTTGCTCAGGTTATGTGTAGTGTCATTCCCCATAATGATGAGAAAATAACTCATATGATTCAACAACATATAGTTTTTAACGTGTAAAGGCCCCAGCCTAGATTGAAGGCTTTATGCCGGTTTATTATTCTGTATTGTATTGAGTTATTTAGTGACATTCTATGCTTTTTTTTTTTTTTTTTTTTGTACTGTGTGTATCTGATTGTCAGTCAAGTGTTATATAAATCCCACGATGCAAACAGAGCTGTATTGTTGAGGGCAATCACCTTTTTATTTTATTTTTTTTATTTTTTCCTTCCTGTTTGTGTTCCCGCACACATCTCCTGCATTCCACAGTGTACGGGCAGATAGGTTAGAATAGGGGAGACGCGCTTACGACTGCTATGAAGACAAGTCCTGTGCGCAGCAGTGACTGTACTGTATTGTAGGGCTATACCTATGTTGCTTACTGTGGTTCTTTACTATCATATACAAGGTTTTATTGTTATTTTTATTTCATCTATGTACTTGTGTTTGTCCATGGCAGGGCAATCGGAGGGGTTATATGTACCATTATGGTGCAGAAGAGTGTACAGTTTACAGTTTACAGTTTAGGCATTTAGCAGACGCTTTTAATCCAAAGCGACTTACAATAAGCAGATAACGTCGCAATAATAAACAAGATAATATGTCAGTACATCATCAACAATATAACAAATGCAAATGGATATCTATAAAAAAAAAAAAAAAAAAAAAGTGTAGAAGCCAAGGGGCTTATAGTGAAATGTCCTGTGTGTTTGACATGAGTAAGCTCCATACACATTCCTGGTTAGACCACATGACTAGGTTGGTTTGTTTTTGTTTGGCAATAGTTGTATTGTTGTATTTTGTTTCATTTTGTTTGTGTTTTTATGAGCCCTAACCGTTTTGTAGAAGTTATTCAACTTAAGTGGACAGTTATCCATGGGTTTGCTGTCTCCCAACTTTTCAGCTTGTGTCATTTAATCAGCCTCGGACATTGGAGGGAACATGGTAAAAATGCCCACTCTTAGGCTATATGACCCCCCCCCCCCCCCCCCCCCCCCCCTGTAGATGTTGCAAAAGCTCTCTCTCCCTATGATGATTACAACTACAGTATATGCATAGATCTGCTAATGACAATGACACGATATTTCTTTTATAGTTTTAAGTTTTATTATTATTATTATTGTTTTATTTTTTTGTTGTTGTTGTTTGTTTTTGTAACCCAGTTGAGAATTTAAGTTCATTGAATTTTATAAAGGAGGGTGTCTGTAACCTTTTTGAAAAAGTAGGGCCATCTTTTTCTTTTTCAGATGTGCCGTGTCAACAAAGTTTTAATGACACCCCATAGTAAAAAATCTCTCATGTTTTGATGTCGGGACAGTGTTATAATGATCATTAGACTCGGAGCAATAACCCACCCAACTCCCTCCCCAGTCCCCGGACAGAGGTCAGGGTTTTATTGACATTCTATGCCCCCGGGAAATTTCACCACGTGCTCCTGAAAGGTTTTTTTGCGAGTGATGGGATCTGGTTCGCAGCAGAGGGGGCCACTCTTTTCTAATGAGTAGTTGTGGAAAAAGTACAAACATTATTTTATTGCAATGTAGAGGTGAATAACTAAAGTAACTAAATAACTGGAATGAGTGTGTCTTTTGAACGGATCTTTGAAAGGAACGGATCCCAGAGCTCTGGCTCACTTAAAGAGCCATAAATCTCATCTCCAGTCCTCTGCAGGTCTGCTTTGAGTAAATGAGGAAGTGATCCGCGGTGGAAAATGTGTGATAAATCATTTTGAATTTATAATTATAATGGATAAGCCGAACCACACCAGGTTACATGAACAATACTGAGGAAAAAATAAGATGTTTGAATGGGGAAGTTTATTTTATATATAACTGAAATGTCATGACCCACAGTTAGAAAGGTCTTTGTTATTTTTTATTGTTTGATTTTACTTTGCTTGACAAGGAGGGTCGTGTATTGAGAAATTTATGTGATCTGCTAGGTTTTAAGTGCGGTATTTTGTTGTACGCATTTCTATAAGAAAGAAAGGGTGTTGTATACGCTGATTTGTATAGTGTACCCGGTCAAAACGTTGCCATGCCAGTGTTACTTTATTGTGTTCTTTGAGTGATATTTATTTCCAGTTTATCTTTTGACACCTCTGAGATTTCTCCCGTTAGTGTTATTTTTGTACACATTGTTACTTATTTCTCTCAGAATCTGGCAACACTGGTCTTTACTGTATTGCTTGCCACTAGAATGGGTCTAGGGAAACTGTCTTTTATACTTGTGTTGTTGATGCCAATGAGGGCAAGTGACAACACCCATTTCCTGTAAGTTATGTTAGTTATTTTTTCAGAAAACAATTCCGGAACTGTAATGAAAGCATGCTCTAAGGTTGCCTACCTCTGGTATAATTCTAGTTGTAGTAATTTATTTGTAGGCAGATCTGGAGGATTACGTGGGCGCACACCATGTTGGGTTATTCTAAATTATTGTTAGTATTTTGTCCGATAGGTGTAACAGTACAAATTGTAGTTTCACTTGGCAGCCAACTATTATTCAAATTATCAGGCTGTTTGATGCTGCCGTTATTCTGGTTGAGCGGAGAAAAGCTGGTGGGGGTTGCTGTTGTCTGGCTATGGTCACCGTGCCATTCTTCTTTCTGGGAGCCAAAAAAGTCCCAACAACTGCTTGAGGCGTAACGTACGCTCTGAGGACTCAAGTGTACAGCGTAAGTTAAAGTACTTAAGTGCAATTTGATAAGGGATATACGCCTTGGTTGTGTGGGTGTGCGGTGGGTCTCTCAGAGAATACAGCGGGCCTACAGGTCTAATCATAAAAAAGACCTCCAGCTTACGGATAAATCCTGAAGGGTCCCAGGTTTGTGGTGCAACATTGTGATGGTTGCCTATAGTAAACTTGGATTTGTACTATTTTCACATTGGGGACAATAATTGATAATGTTGTTATTGATGGGTGTGTTCGTGACCCTGTCAGTAATTTTACCCATGGTGCGGTGTCTCCCGGTACTTTAGTGTTATATGCTGCTGTGTTTCCCCGTTGTTGTTTATTCGATGCCAAGAGGAACAAAACTGTGTGCCCTATGGTTTAAACTAAGTACTATATTTATACATGTGCCATGCCATTACTGGCATGTCAAGGAGGGAGGTATAAATATATTATATGTATATTCCCCAGCTATAAGATTTTAATTGGGGTAAAGAATAACAAGTCTAGTTATTCGCTTTTATGTGAGTCATAAAAGGAGGGGGTTAACGTTCTGCTTTCCTGTCAAATCTCTACTCCTGATTCTCAGTAGATAGTAGAGACAGCTGTGTCCCTATGTTCACACACAGGCTTTTTGGAATTAAATATTCATAGTTCAAGTGCACAGTCTACTGCCGTAGTTTAACATGGTGACACCCCTCACTCATCACATGACATTTAGTCCAGATTTCACTGAACAAAACTTGGGATCGAACACTCTTTACAATTCTACACATGTTCATTTTTATCTAGGAGGGGCATAACACAATTATGTATAATAAACAGATGCAACATTTTTATGGGATAGATGTATGTCAAGAAACAACTGATATCTTCCCAGGGATATCCTTATCTCCTTAGACATTTTTTGGCACATTACGCCCAACACTCCCTTGGCACACAGAATGTGATTAAATGAATAGCTATACACAGAAGGCCCCTTTAGAGCATTCCTTGACCCACAACTTGACCTCAAGATCGCATGCATCACCACTCCATCAAGTCCGATAGAGGGTGAAGGATACAAATAGGAGGGGCGAGTCTGGCTGTGTCTTGGAAGAGTAACCTCCCGATAGTCCTTTTATCTCATTGCCATGTGAACTATTAATTGGCAGTGGGTGAAATTTGGATTGTCGGGGTACGGAATCAATTCCTGGGACGCAGCAAAAGACCCGTCTCTCAGAAGAATTGCAATAAAGAAATATATTCAATGTTACACATTTTTATGCCATTGTATTCAGTAAAGCTTGTTGTATGAATTTCCATGAATGTCAATAATGGTCCAAATAATGTGAGCAGCGTCCGAATGGTAGGGGAAAAAGAAATAAACAAACAAAAAACCCCTAGTGTAAGAGTTTCGCCTAAAATGGTTTCCTCTGCTCACCTAGCTCATAAATAATGGACCTTGATTTGTTGTTGTTCAAAACTCAGCATGTTGCATGAAATGATTAAAAACTGTGTTCAACATTTCTTTAACTGAGTGATCACTAAAGAGTGATCAAGGAGGGATTAATGTGAAAATGTGTGAACTATTCCTTTAAGCTAAAACAACTATCTTTCTTTAGAGTGTTCCTTGAGCACTGCTGGCCAATCAGAGAAAGGAGGGCCGCTGCTGGTAGAATGATGTATAGAGTTGCAGATAAGGGGTCCTTCAGAGATCTCTCCGGAGTGCAGCTGAAACTTGTTGGTTTCAGTTGGACGCTGTCTTCTAGCTTGCTGTGGATGCAACTTTATGTTGTGAAATATCAGGCTTGTATTCTGTTTACTTTCATGCATTTGCTGTTCATATGTTTATATATATTCATGTGGGGAATCTACCCTGTGTAATCATTAAACTATGCTGAGGTTTAATAGCTGAACTGTGCTCCTGTGTAAACGTCTCATAACTGGACTATTTAGGATATAGGACGACGCATCAGAGAGCAGATCAAGTACATGTACTGTAGTATTGAGGGTTTAATTGTCTGAAAATACACATTAACATGAATCAAACAGCGCTTGTACATTGATAGTAAACAAGTCTCTTGGAAATCTTTGAAAAAGTTGAATCTGCGACACACTAATACAATGTGTAGTGGGGGTCCCTGCTTCATCTCTCTCTCAGCTAAGGGGTCCCTGGCCTGAAAAAACGTTGAAGACCCTCATGGAAGCCATTGTGTCTCTAATGAACCTACTGTTTAAGGAATAGTAGTGGCCTCAAAATATGTGAGATGATGCTAACAACCGGTCATGACTTGTAATTTACACTTCCTTTTTTTGTTGTAATGTAGATCCTCTAAAAAGGTATTGTACATTAAAGCTTGATGATTTTTGCAGTGGAAATGCAGGTATTACAGATTTGAGAGAGCTCTAAACATGTATTAACCATCTGTGTTTGAAGCCAAAAGTTCCAGCTAGCTCTTAATCCAATGTTAATAGAAGTAATTTAAGATTTTTCTCTTTTCTTTTTCTTTTTTTTGTCTCAATAAATTGTGTGTAAATAATAAACGAAGGGGAACTTGCAATACTATGACAAATCAAAAGGAAATAACTAATATACTATTGTACTGTACATCAGTTCAGGAAACCACTCTGCTATATTTCATTAGAAGGTACACTACTTGGAGAACAAAGACACTACAGCCAGTGGGTCATTTTTGCCTTATATCATTTTTGAATTATTTTATTTAAACAGCACAACTCGTTAGGTTGGTTACCATTCCTCTTGCCATAGAAATGAGTATGTTTTGTTCGTTCAGTCAGTTCACCTAGTTCAGCGCACAAACTGTTCAATGTAAAAAAAAAAAAAAAGACAAATCGATGACAAACGCTGTTTCATGTAAATCATTTGTAAAAAAAAGAAAAGAAAAGAAAAACACTTTTTTGAGCTTCTCTTTTTGCCTACATGTTTTAAGTTATCAATTTTTGAATAATAAATCCTCTTTTTCAACTTAAGTCTCAATGTATTCATTGTTTAAGTAATGCAATGTTAAGAGTTAAGTAACATGACATTATGTCACCAGTCTCCTCAGAACAGTGTGTTCTGACATTGCTGTGCAGCTTGTAACCACTGGGCGGCAGTACTTCCACATTGTTGCTAAGTATGTAACAAAGGTTTCATAACTCACCCTTTGCCCTCTGCAGTTACTCAACCACTTTTATTACGAAAAATAAACACATCTGTTTGTTTAGCTTATCTTAAAACATGCAGCCATTTCACAAAGTACCGTATCACAGAACAACAAGAAGACAACTCGCTTATGAATGAATCACAGTAGTCTACATGTACACACATACTGTATGCTCCTCCATTGTATTTGAATGATAAGGTCACCGTGTAGACAGCATCATGATGAACTCTGTAGGGGGAGACAGAGACGAATGCTGAACCATTATTTAAGATTTTAGCATATTATTCCAATATCCCTAATTTAACATAGGCATAACCTGCCTGAATTCTATTGCACTCGGAACCAATAAAGATCACATTGATATATATAGCTCGTTTTACAATGCTCTTTTCTTTCATACCAAGATAATAAAACTAAATGCAAGAAGGGAGTGGGCTATAAATACAAGCACAGAAAAGTGTATAATTAAATGACAGATTTTTCAATTCAATCAACTTTGAAAGTTATCGACTCCTTAATGTTCAGCTCAGTGGCCTCGTGGTTAAGAGTGTCCGCCCGGGGATTGGGAGGTCAGGGGTCAATCCCCCTGCCGCCGGACCAGGTCATAACAAAGACTGTAAAATGTATGGATCTCGCTGTCTTTCAAAAATGGAATGGAACCCAATGCTTCCCTGCTTGTCACTAAGCATCAAGGGTTGGACTGGGGGTAATATAAGTCCCTGCAACATACATGCATCCTGTCCATGGGGTGTACTTGTATACCGCGCTGTCTCACACTACAGAAACAGGAGATGTGTGCTCCTGCCCTGCTATGGGCCACATATAGGCTACTTTCCTTTTAATGTACTGTAGGCCTACATACACACACACTGCTGTGATAGTATCGCCAGAGTTGAGCACATCTGTCTATACTTGAATCAAAACAGTCAGATTCTCAAAGCAAAAAAAAAAAAAAAAAAAAGTAAGTTAGTTAGTATGATGACCTACCTATCTAGAAATAAAAGATAGCTATTGATCTCCTAGTCAATGAGAACGTTGCTGTGCTAACTGCTTGTTGCTTGAGGCAGATTAATCAAGGCCATTCAGTCAGTCACTTGTTTCATTCCCCATTCTTTTCCCTGAGATAACAGTGAAACTGCTGTGAAAGACGCCTGCGGCTGTAGGAGTGAAGCCATTGATTGATCCAGCTCTAAAACTTAATTCCACACTAACCCACTCTCCTCAAAGCACTGCTGCACATATCCAGGTTAACAAGAGATAAACCAACCAGCCTCATATCATAGGAATCCTTGATGTTGAGCTTGTGATTGAATATCTTTCACAAAGGTTCCGTTTCCTCGCTTATCTGCTGGCTTCAGTTGAATGCCTGTTAGCCATGTGGAGCAGTGTTTGGCATTCCAGCCGTGCAGCTAAGCTAGATGGATAAGCCAGCTGTGTAGCCCTGGGGGCTAATTGGAGATAATGTGGGGCATAGGCTTATTGATCCCTGCTCAAACTGGCACGCCCATTTGTGTGTTTCTGATAATTGTAATGGATTGGATCAATGGGACAAGGCGAAGAGGATCAGATCTCCAGAGTTTACAGGATCACATCATTCAGCCCTCGATGGTCTGCTGCCTGTAATCACTGCCCCATTCTGCCACTCGTGCGGGTGGGCATGATTGCGCGCGGCCGCACGTGCGTGCGCGCGTGTGTACTGTATGTGTGTTGGCATGCAGTCATCTGTCCCACTATGCATGTGCTGATGAATTATTAATGTCCTCCCTGTGGTTATATGTGTTAGTTTAATTTCTGTAAAACGACGGACGTCCTTGAACCGTCCAGCGGTGGGTGTCATGCCTCGGGCGTCCAGGCATGTGTATTGATTGCCTTAATGTGCTGCTGATTGGATTGGCCCTTCAAACCCACCTTGACATCCCATCCCATCTTGCACCTTTTTTGCTTCATATCATCCCTCGGTGTCTCCTGTTCTGTCTATCAACCCAACTCATTCTCCAATGACATTTGTTGACCTTTTCTTCAGCACTCTTCAACTGCTCGTCTTACTGGACCACTTAAACTCTTATATACCTAGTTGGCAGGAGTCCCCCAGCCAGGCTCTATAAACAGTTCCTTCCTTTTCCCCCCTGTACACGAAATATCCTGGCCAAAAATAGCCAATCTACAAGCTCGCATCGCAACACAACGCAACACATTGTGAGCTTCTAGATCAGATTTTTTGCTGAATGTCACCCCAGAATAAGGACAATACCAGGGTTTATGTGGTTAACGCAATTATCTCTCCTCCTGTCCCCTCTCATTCATTCATCCATTAAAAAATCATTCAGGGTATGCCTGGCCCCTTCTGTCTGTTCTCACTCCTCCACTCTGTATTCACACCCTCTTTGACACATGCAGAAGGATCCAGCTCTCTGTCATACATCCCGGCCCCAGCATCTCCACACCTCTACTCTCGCTATTTCTCCCTGTCCCCTCACATTCACTCATATTTTGTCTATCTTAAGATAACTTAAGATACTTAACATATTTACCTTGACTGACTTTTGACTGGCTTTTCATTTAGAGACTATTTGTCAGCAAATGACTTTATATCTCTCTGTAATGAAAATATCTATACCTATACTCTATACCTATATCTATAGCCTCTCTGTCTTCAAGTTTGTTGACTGAAGAAGTTAGTAACAGTTGCGTTAGTGGTGGCCTGACATTCAAAGGAGTGTCCTTGTTGCCAGAAGATGGCCGGTTCAAACATCCAGACAGGCAGGAAAATATCAGGTTGGGGAAGTGAATAAGCAACATTCACCTACCCCTCAATACCTGCCGGTGTTGTGTCCTTGAGCAAGGCACTTAACCCCAACTACTACATTTAATTGTTCAGTGGCCAACGGTATAAGACGTTGAGACACTGAGATTGTTTGGCGTGTGCAACAAGATGCTTCAGATGTTCTACCAGTCAGTTATGGCTAGTGTTCTCTTTTTTGGAATATCTTGCTGGGTGAGCGGGTGACACTGCCAACCTCAACAGACTGGTGAGGAAGGCGGGCTCTGTCGTTGGGTCCTCCTTACAGGGGGTGGAGGAAATAGCCAGGGTGCGTACAGCTAGGAAGCTGGTCGCCATCTTGGAGAACTCCTCCCATCCCCTCCACCCTGAGATCTTTGGTTACTGGAGTATGAGAGGAAACAACCGTTTCCGCTACCCAGGACGGAGGTGCGAAAGACTTGGAAAGTCCTTTGTGCCGGTTGCTCTCAAGCAATACAACGAGACTCATGATGGTCGCTTGCCTAGGCCTAATAGGATTACCTAGGACAACTGTTACCGTGCACTACTGGAACAAAAGTTGTACTGACTCTGACCTCTAACATACTTTTCCCTGAGAGGGTTGCTGTGGCGTCTTGCTGTGGCTCCCATTATTGCATACATTTTTTTATATATATATATTCTTGACTTATTTGCACTGACTTTGGATACTTATTTTCTGAACCTGCACTATTGGGTTGTGTCGGTTGTACTGTGTACTATTGCGGTGTTGATATGGCGGTGTGATACTTGTGTTGCATGACTGCATTGACTAGCAGTGACTGTTATGTGCACAGTGCACTTTTATTTGTTTGGCACTGTTTGTTAAGTTATGCTTTGAGTATAGATTTTTTGTGTGTGTGATGTGTCACTTATGAGCATTGAATGTTTCGTGGTCACTTTATGTATATATTCTTCTTTTTTTATGCAATAGCTTTCGACAATTTATGTTTTATTTATCTTTTTTTGTGCTTGCTCTTTGGACTGTACACTAAAGTACTCTTTTTCTTTTTCTTACTTCTCTGTAACTTGTAACCTTAACTGCTGTGCTGCCTCTGGGCAACTGAATTTCCCCCGTGGGATAATAAAGGTATCTATCTATCTATCTATCTATCTATCTATCTATCTATCTATCTATCTATCTATCTATCTATCTATATCTATCTATCTTGTACTTGGCAGCTCCCAGGTTTGAATATGTCTAACTGTATACTGTATAGATTTTGAATCAGGGCGTTGCTGAAAAACTGCTTTTGTGGTCTGTGGATAACCTGGATAAATAACGTTTATCCACTTACAACCTGGCATCATTATGGTAAAGAATTCTGTAAACATGCAAAAAATTGCAGAACTACAAGCTCACAATGCGTCGCATGATGCCGCCTTGTGAGCTTGTAGATCAGCTTTGCCCTACGATGTGCCCTTTGCTTATCACCTTGGGCGTCACAAGGGGGCGAAAGTGGGACTGAGTTACTAGGGCCCAAGGTGGAGGGGCCTTAATTATTTTATACTGAAAAATAGCAGATCTACAAGCTTGCATGAGCTTGTATATCTGCTATTTTTCAATAGTTAAAGAGGTGGTGCCATAGTTTTGTACTTTTTCTGTTTTTCATGTGTCTAGGAGGTTGAAAGTACTTCATTAGACCCCCTTATGTGTTTTTTTTTTTAGAAATGATTATTCTCTTAGTATTTGTTTGTTTTCTCTTGGAGGCTGCCACCTTGTGGTGAAAAGTGTCAGTTAAAAAACACAGATAAGATGACATCACAGAATCAACTCCTCCCCTATTTACCATTCACCCAACACTGTGGGTTGTGGCTATATCAGCTGGGTCACCACCCACCATGCCATCCATGCATACTTAATGAACTGGGGGGGTGTCCACATAAAAACCCAATTCTAACTCTTTCTGTATACTTTTTTGGAAAAAATCTTCCTCCTGGTATAATAATAATTAAGGCTGGGACTTTAACTGATTAATTGCGATTAATTAATTACAGAAAATTAACGCGATTAAAAAAATTAACTCATTTTAATCGCACTTAGTTTTTGCACCACAGAACCTTCAGTTTCGGGCATACTGATCATAGCGATGCACTAACCAAGAAGAGACAACAAACTCAAAGGAAGAAGTAGCCGATCAGAGTGCTTTGCTTGGCCCAGTGGATGCGAAATTTAGATTTAAAAAACTCACTCGTTGATTCACTCGTACAACAAAATGTGTTTTACTTGAAAAAAAATGCTTCTCAGGTCAAATATCGATGTGCGATTAAAATGTGATTAATTGCGATTAATTAATCACAGAGCCTGTAATTAATTAGATTAAAAATTTTAATCGCATCCCAGCCCTAATAATAATACCTGATAATCATGTTTTATAGGGGGGGGGGAATCATGGCACCACCTCTTTAAAGTAGGCCTACCCAGGGCCCAGAATTTGGTGCGACACCCCTCACCACTTCTCTTGGTCATTATCCCAGTGTGCTCACCGTCAAAGTCGATGGTGCCGTCCTTATTGAAGTCCATGTCGGCGTGGACCTCCTCCAACTCGCCTTTCTTCAGTTTCTCCCCTAGGAGTGTCTTCATGGCCTCCTTCATCTCCTCTAGCGTGATCTTTCCATCACCGTTAGAGTCAAACTGAGAGAGAGAGAGAGAACAAGGATGAAAAGTCATGGTGACCGGAACATAGTATCAGTGGTGTAAAGTAACTAAGTACATTTACTTAAGTAATGTACTTAAGTACAATTTTGAGATATTTGTACTTTACTTGAGTATTTCCAATACTTTTACTTCTACTCCACTACATCTCGGATCCAAATATTGCACTTTTACTTCACTACATTTATTTGAAAACTTTAGTTACTAGTTACTTTGCAGGTATAAATTATAATATTAAAAAACATACATAAACCACTTTAGCCCTATTTTATACCTTGGCTATTTGAAAAAAGCAGATCTACAAGCTACGAGCTATTTTCAAACATTTTGTACTTTTACTTTTGATACTTGAAGTACATTTTGATGCCAACACTTTCATACTTTGAATTCTGGACTTTTACGAGTATTTCTATATTGCAGTATTGATACTTTTACTTAAGTAAAATATGTGAGTACTTTTTCCACCACTGCATAGTATGGAGAAAAAGAAATGGGGGGGGGATAATTAGAGGTGACAAAATACATCAAAGAATTGACAAAGAGAAGAGTCCGGGGTCATGGAAGGCCTGGTCAAAGTCAATACTTCGAGGGGGGAGGAGGGGAGGGTGTGAAGGAACAGACAGACAGACACAAATAGAGGCAGACAGAGGAGTTTAGGCGATCATGGCATG